>NC_079169.1:70109322-70399322 GCF_947568905.1 Ostrea edulis
CAAAGTAAAAGAGATATCTCTCAGAGTAAAAGAGATATCTCTTTAAGTGAAAGAGATATCTCTCTAAGTGAAAGAGATATCTCTTAAAGTATAAGCGATATCTCTCAAAGTGTAATAGATATCTCTAAAGTAAAAGAGATATCTCTCTAAGTAAAAGAGATATCTCTCTGAGTGAAAGAGATATCTCTCTAAGTGAAAGAGATATCTCTCTAAGTGAAAGAGATATCTCTTATTTAGAGAGATATCTCTTAAGATTAAGAGATATCTCTCATTTTAAAGAGATATCTCTTTAAAATAAGAGATATCTCTTTAATCTAAAGAGATATCTTATTTTTCGAATAAATAGTGAAAGGGCTTGCCATAACTATGTACAATGAAGGCAACATACATGCACTTTATTCATTTACTTTTTACTTCTTAAACTGTATTTATTTTTGGTAAAGAACCCTATGAAATTTAAATGTGCATTCTGTAGACTCGGGCATGGTGTGCAGTTAGTCTTAGCCTTTAACCTCTCTGATCATCATTAACGGCCCAGGTAGTATTAGCATGTCAAAGAAAAAAAGATCGCGATCACGATGCACATAAAAGGTAAAAAACTTCGGTTATATGATAATGTTTTTTTATGCCCCCCTTTGAAAAATAGGGGGCATATTGTTTTGCAACTGTCGGTTGGTCGGTCTGTCGGTCGGTCGGTCTGTAGACCATGTGTTGTCCGCTCAATATCTTGAGAACCATTCACTTGATGATAATGATATTTCATATGTGGGTTGGTTATGAGTAGAAGAGGACCCCTAGTGTTTTTCAGGTCAAAAAGTCAAAGGTCAAGGGTCAATTTACTCTGGACATAGGAATATAATGTCCGCTCAATATCTTGAGAACCCTTTACTTGAAAAACATCACACTTTGCACACTGGTACATCTTAAGGAGTAGATGACTCCTATTGATTTTGAGGTCATATGATCAAAGGTCAAGGGTCAAACTGGGCATAGGAATATACTGTCCGTTGAATATCTTGAGAACCCTTTGCTTGACAGACATCAAACTTGGTACACTGGTACAACTTCAGGAGAAGATGACTCCTATTGATTTTGAAGTCACATGGTCAAAGGTCAAGAGTCAAACAGGACATTAGAATATACTGTCCGCTCAATATCTTGAGAACCCTTTGCTTGACAGACATCAAACTTCATACACTGGTACATCTTCAGGAGAAGATGATCCCTATTGATTCTGAGGTCACATGGTCAAGAGTCAAACTGGACATAAGAATATAATGTCCGCTCAATATTTTGAGTACCCTTTGCTTGACAGACACCAAACCTAGTACACTGGTATATCTTCAGGAGAAGATGACTCCTATTGATTTTGAGGTCACATGATCAAAGGTCAAGGGTCAAACTGGACATTGGAATATACTGTCTGCTCAATATCTTGAAAACCCTTTGCTTGACAGACATCAAACTTGGTACACTGGTACGTATTCAGGAGAAGATGACACCTATTGATTTTGAAGTCACATGGTCAAAGGTCAAGGGTCAAACTGGACATTGGAATATACTGTCCGCCCAATATCTTGAGAACCCTTTGCTTGACAGACATCAAACTTAGTACAGTGGTGTATATTCAGGAGGAGATGACTCCTATTGATTTTGAGGTCACATGGTCAATTCACTCTTGACATAGGAAGATATTGCCTGCTCAATATTTTGAATTGATGATACTACATGTACTATCAATTAAATGATGTGTATGTATAACCCTTTTCAATTTTGCACCATGGGGGGCATATGTGTTTTACAAACATCTCTTGTTTCTTTTTTTATCTTTATACCTTTGGTGTTAAGATGTGAATCTACTAGTTTATAAACAATACAAAAGCCTTTTGCGGTTTCTACACGTTGGGCTGGGTAGATCAACTCTAAACAACTGTACTGTTAAATTTTGTTCATGAAAAGTTTAGAATTAAAGAAATCTAGGCTTTCTATAATAATATAGATTGTTATAAAGTTTAAAATTCTTAAATTTAGCAGAATGATTTAGCCCCCCCCCCCCCCCCCCCCAATCTTGGTACTAGTGTTACAGCTACAAAAGAAACCTGCTTTTTAGGAAATTTAATATAGTAACACATAAATACTCGTGCCGAAAAAATAAAATGAATTTTCATTGTTATGCCCCTCTTCAAAGAAGAGGGGCATATTAGTTTGCACCTGTCGGTCGGTAGACCACATGTTGTCCGCTCAATATCTTGAGAACCATTCACTTGATCGTAATGATATTTCATATGTAGGTTGGTTATGAGAAGAAGACGACCCCTAGTATTTTTCAGATCAAAAGTTCAAAGGGTCAATTTACTCTGGACATAGGAATACACCTTCCGCTCAATATCTTGAGAACCCTTTGCTTGACATACATCAAACTTGGTACACTGGTACATCTTCAGGTGAAAATGACCCCTATTGATTTTTAGGTCAAATGATCAATCCACTCTTGACATAGGAAGATATTGTCTGCTCAATATTTTGAATTGATGATACTACTACCAATTAAATGATGTGTGTGTATAACCCTTTTCAATTTTGCACCGGGGGATATGTGTTTTACAAATATCTCTTGTTCGAGTTTAATTTTTTTTTCAGAGCAGAAAAAAAAAGATATGAGAGTCTTTAAAGGGGAGCGGAGTCGAGGATAGCTTGAGTCACATGTAGCCTTGTCGAAGAGATAATAGAAAAAAGTGATTGCCAAGAGTTAGATAGTCTCAGAAATGATTTATGTATATGGCTTAAAACTTTTTCTTCTTCCTCTCATGCACAACCTAAATTCTCCTTCACAACGTTTGGATCACTTGCATAGGCAACGTCATTTACCTCGTATATTTGCTAAATAATACACAAATCAAAGTCCGAATTTTGCTGCAAAGGTCGCAAATGTTGTGAACTAAAGGTGAAAATTGAAAATTATGTTTAAAATGAAATAAACACAAAGTCCTGTCGGTAAATACGATTTTCTGACAGCGTTTTCGCTTCACCGACCCTCGCTTCAGAACAAAAAATCGTTGCTAATCGATGACCCTTGCATTTCATAAGAGTGTAAAACAATAGAAAATAGAATTACTCATCAAATCACATTCTTATATTTTAATTAAAATCTAAACAATTGCTTGCATTGAGGCAATTTACCATCTATGCATGTGAAATTTGGGTATCGATTGCATAACCGGAAATCGATCTCTTTTGATTTTTATACATAACCTCTTGTTATGCAATTGATCGATTAGCAGGCGTGCTAGTTGATGTTGATAACTTACCCACACATTTGTGTGTGACGGAGAGTTCTTTGGTTACTCCAGGACACGGGTCCCCTAAAACGCTGGCATAAACGTTTACAGAGCAAGAATCGTTATCGTCGCAGGCACTTGAGAGAATAGAAGTGACGTCATTGGTGCATGTTCCACCAATTTGATAATACGATGCTGATTGAATCTTGATGACGTCATGGGTGTAATCGTTACAGGTTGTGGTGAATGTCGTCACTTCCTGAGCGGTAGTTGTATGTGCTGTAGAAGTAGATTAAAGACAATAAAGTCATAAAAAAAAAAAATACATCTGGATGATCTTGCTTTGATTAATAAAATTATATACATACATACATACATACATATATACATACACACACACACACACACACACACACACATATATATATATATATATATATATATATATATATATATATATATATATATATATATATTCTCCTATTAGCAGCTTAGCTTGCTTTTTTCACTTCGGCGCAGTTTGTACATGGTTTTTGTTTGGGGGGGGGGGTTGTTTTTTGTTTTGGTTGGGTTTTTTCTCTCTCTCTCTATTTCAGTAGAGTTTGACATCAGCTGAAGGTAAAACGTTCAGAAAAAAATCTTTCAGTAGTATATAATGGCACAATCTAATTAAAATCAGACCCTATATGATCCGCTCATTTACTATTGCTACACATAGTTATAGCGATAGTAGATGGGCCGATCATAGGATCTAATTCTAATTAGATTGTGGAGAAACATGTGCTTGTTAATGACTAGTTTTCTCAAACTTTCGTCCCCCCCCCCTTTTTTTTAAAGCCTCGCGTCCCTTGAAAAAAAGAAAGATAAACTCCAGTTTGAGGATAAAAGGACTACTAACTCGTACTAGTTATGAAACATAGTCATATATTGATCATGATGATGAGTAAATCTACATGGAATATTACTACTCACGGTCTTCAAACTTACAGCATGACCACGAAGATCTCCCTAGCTCCTCTCTTTCGTCAATGCTTTCTTTTACATTTGATTTCACTAATATAATTTTGCTAAATTTTATGTCTCTGCTTTCCAATATACATGTGCATGATTTTAAACATAAACAAGACACGTGCTCTGATATTTAGTATAGTTGAGTATCCATTGAAAATTTATGCAAAAATACTTACATTGACATCTCTTTAGGTTTCCGTACAGATACACAATAAAAAGAAAATATTTTCTGTACATTTTATTTTGGAAACTATGATCCAACCATTATATGAAAGTAGACCAAACTGTATTCGGATTCGAAATATACAATCATGTCACGAAAACACAATACAATTATCGACGCAGATGATTGATTTTAAATTTTGTAAATGAGAATGTCTTTTTAAAAAAGAACAATTACATGTAGGCCATATTCGATATTGTTACAATCAGTACACGCTAGAAAACGACGCGTGTGTGTTTTTTAAATTAATTATATATAGTACCGATTACATATACACACGTACGTATTTAAAAATCTAAACAGAAATTGAATAGTAGCTAACCAGATCCGGAGGTCTTTCATGGAGGTCCGGAGCATTGGGGGGTTCTTTATCTATATGTTTCATTTTCTACTTCAAAGCAATCTTCGGGGTAGAAGAAAAAAAAAATGTTTATGAGATGCAACCATCTTCCAAGAAGGTAGACAAAAAAACGAAGGATAATGTGGTATCTTCATTAATTGATGTTTCATTGTCATTTCAATGTATATGATATGACAATACCATTATCACATAATGATATGAAGATACCTCATCATGTAATTGACATTTAGTTGTCACCTCGTAAAATTCCATGATGTCATCACATCCCGAAGTCAGTATATGTTGATAGTATCACATATCATATAATGGCACATCATAGAATACCTAATGTCATTATGTACAACGTTATATAAAGTGTCACACTGTATTTATAAAGAATATATCATTTCCTGTAATAACATATTTGGTGTCTGCATTACTATAAGATGATATCAATATATCACGTCGGCCATCATCATTGTCATCTTTTATTTAGAGAGGAACTAACCAAGTCCTCATAATGTAACAAATCCAAATAACATTGAAGGTGGTCGCCCCACATGCGGAAGGCCGGGGTTCGAATCCCGGCCGCGACAAACCTAAGTCGTTAAAATAGGTAGTGACAGTTCCATCGCCAAACGCTCGACATCAGGTGTGAATGTCCACGGGTCCTTGGAGATGACCTTAAAAACGGATGACTCGTGTCACAGTAGGTGTGGCACGCTAAAGAACCCTCAGTGCTCAATGGCTGTAAGCGCCGAGCAAAGGCCTAAATTTTGCAGCCCTTCACCAGTCTTGGTGACGTCTCCATATGAGTGAATTTTTTTTTCGAGAGAGACGTTAAGCAATGAACAATCAATCAATCATTCAAAGACAGAAAAAAACGAAGAGTTACGCACAATAATTGAAGTGATGCACGCATCCGTGTGATTGAATTTTCGCATTTAACTTATAGATTTGTACAAATGATTTAATTTGATGATCTCTTTAATTCAGTCATTGAAGATATCTGTATTTATTTGTGTTAATGCGCATCAACTTTTTTTTTTAAAGAGAGCAACAATTGAATTAAAGATATCATTAATTCAATTGTGGATATGTTGAGTTGAAGATAACTCTAAGTTGCTCTCTCTAAAGAATTACTACGAGCATCCACTGAATTAATGATATCAATAGAGAGCAATAATTCAACTATTGCGCGCATTAATTTATAATTGATGCGCGCTAAATTCAGTTGAAGAGAGCAATGTACGTGATTTCAATTATTGCTCTCTTAAACTGAATTGTACTTAACGCGCATCAATTCAATTATTGTATGAAAGGCGAAGATAACGAACAGTGATCAATCTCATAACTCCTATAAGCAATACATGTACAAAATAGAGAGTTGGGCCACAGGGACTAAGCCCGTTTTGGGCCCGAACTCTGTGATACCATAAATATAGATATTTATGGTATCACAGAGTTCGGGCCCAAAACGGGCTTAGCTCCTATGAGTTGGGCAAACACGGACTCCTGGACACACCAGAGGTGGGAACAGGTGCCTAGGAGGAGAAAGCATCAACTGTCGACCGGTCACACCCGCCGTAATCCCTACATCTTGATCAGGTAAACGGAGTTATCCGTAGTCAAAATCAGTGTGCCAAGAGCGGTCTAACAATCGGTCTGAATCACGCCAGACAGCATTTGACCCAATGATAGGTTGTATTGAGAAACTAGATCGTTTCTAACGACCGTAGAATTTGCGAAATGTTGACTTTAAACGAAACTGTTAGAACCCCTGCACCATCAACTTGTGTGTCAGTAGCTTGCTTCGATTTAACAAGAGTATCGCAAACGGTACATAATCCGCCAGTGAAATGCTTACAGAGGGTGTTTTTCTTGTGCTATAATTTGTATAACTTTGCTTCAGGAAGTATCAGCCATCATGAGGCTGTGACAAACTTTCATGTGAACAAAGGGTCTTAGCTTAAAAATCGAGATTTCCTCAAAATGGACCAAGTTCAACAACCTGTATTTTTTTCAAAAATGGTAGAATATCAAAATTCTTCCCCAAATGCACATCTTCTATACCCATACAAACACTCCACAAAATAAGATGGTCCTCACTTGAAAACTGTGGGAGGAGTTGGGCAGACAAAGTATGTACCCTCCATAGAATATTAATTTCCAAATAGACTAAGTTCAACAACCTGTAATTTTCTCAAAAATTGTAGAAAATCAAAATCCATCCCAAATGCACATCTTCAGTACCTATGCAAACACTCCACAAAATAAGGTCCTCACTTGAAAACTGTGGGAGGAGTAGGGCGGACAAATTATGTACCCTCCATAGAATATTAATTTCCAAATAGACTAAGTTCAACAACCTGTAATTTTCTCAAAAAATGTAGAAAATCAAAATCCATCTCACATGCACATTTTCAATTCCCATACAAACACTCTGCAAAATAAGAAGGCTCTCACTTGAAAACTGTGGGAGGAGTAGGGCGGACAAATTATGTACCCTCCATATAATAATTATTTCCAAATAAAGGGGCAAAACTCCTGGAAAAAAGGTCGAAATGGGTCAAAATTGCAGTATGATCTAGAGTGACCCACAAAAAAGCTACACAGCAAGTTTCAGCATGATATGTGAAAGGAAAATGAAATTATAAAGAGAAAACCCCGAACGGACGGACGGACATACAGACGGACGGACGGACGGACGTACAGACATCGCTGTACCATAATACGTCCCGTCTAAAGACGGGCGTATAAAAACTGACCATACTCAGAACAAGCTCTTGTGTATCAAATCAGTTGAAAGATATAAACACCATATGTAGGTGATAATGGAATATTGCTACATAAATATGGGAAGTTGACGATGGAGAAGCTAAAATAATCCCGTTTTTCATAAAGTTGAGTTAATATGCTGTTTAAAATATCTACTTTCAATAATTTATCTAAACTATGAAGCAGAAGTGGACGACTGTGAGGTGTCTTTTATTTGGAGTTCACTGGGATATATCGAATCTACATATGGATGAAAATTATTATTGTTAATAGATAATACGTCGTCGATGTATCTAAATGTCGAATTGAATTAGGCCACAGAAAGAGTTCAATTCATTTGAATCATAAATAAAGCGCTCATCAATTCAGCAGAATAATTGATGCTATCAACAATTCAATCAATGCACGCAGTATAATTTAGAATGCAAGGTCATGAAGAGACTGTACACTTTTCTATGCATTTCATTTTAAATTATGTATACATAAATTTCGGACCTAAATTACACAGCCTTGAAACAACTGGTTACCGACTATGTAGGGTAGCAGTCGTAACTACTCGGCTATTTCCGTAATAGCAAACGAACTTTCTGCCGGTTCCGGAAAAGGACGAGCGCGTGATCCGATTGGTAGGGAAGTGCACATGGTGAATCACGTGGTACATCATATGACTATATCCGTGTGACTTTATATTGTAGAGCATTGTACTTGCATTACAACTTGTAGGGATAATTTTAGTGTCCCACCAATACTTAGCAAGATGAGGTCGGTTTTGATTATCCCCTGTCTACTTTTCATCACAGCATGTGCCTCTGCATTTCAAAGGTAAGAAATCCCCCATTCCTGCAGACGTCGTGTTGTTATTCTGCGTCGTCACATCAGTGTTTATTTACCGATATCCCTGTAAGTGAGCTTAAACTAGCACTGAACATTGTATGCAGAAACTGAACAAGTAGTAAGAACCGTCCGTATGCTTTTACAGATTTCGAACTCCGTCAATTTAGGACCAGGACTTCTTTATCCTAATATTTGAATAGCCCCCCCCCCCCCCCCCCCCCCCCCCGAGAAGATGGTATATCTCCTACAATACAAGCAGTTTTTTCCGCTGACAGTGACTCATAGAGAATAAACTACATCAACTACTCTGTCTGTCCACTTTTTTTTAAGGAGAATAACACTCATGGATACTTTTCCTGTACATATATTTTATAGATTTGGAAGGGGGGGGGGGGGGGAGGAAAAGTTTGTGATTTTAGCATTTGTAGAATCTACCCTCTCTCAAATGACATGGTTGGTGCAACTCATTCACAAAGATGTTTTACTAAGACCTTGCTTAAAAGTTCCTGGAATGAATTTGCTTTGTTGCAAATGAAAGATGCACTATTGAACATTAAAATTAAAGTAATTAAGGAGGTAATTGCTACACCTGAGACAATATTTGATATGGATGAAAAGAGGAAGATATGTACAATAATAATTAGAAATTGAAAACTTTTAAATTTTCTTTGTTTAGTCAAAAATGCAGTTTTAGTTGAAAGCAATCTGAGAAAAATTTAAAATCCCTGCTAGACTCAAACACACGGTCTACAGTTCAGCAGTCAACATGCTAACCTAAGTACTGAGCTTAAATCAGCTAGGTGAGGATTTTTAAATGTATAGACAAATATTGCTGATATTTATATTTTCATCCATGTTTTAAAAGGAAGTCAGCCATTAGAGTGCAAAAGTCTTTTTTACATTATGACCATGCAATGCAATTTAAAAAAAAAAATATCCAATATACTTTCATTATGAATGTGATAGTTTTAATGTTTTTAATCAGAAATGAAAAGATTAATGAATAGTATGAACACAGGAACACTTAGATGGTTCACTGTATGTCAGGTGGTGCAATTTTTAACAGGATTATGGTTGTTCATTTGCCCTTGCCTGACCAAGTGAAATAAAATCTCCATGACGTGACACCGTTTTTTTTGCTACTGTTTATGATGATTCATCATTTATAGGCCAGTGTGTATACCTTTGGCATAGTTCCTTCAGCTTCTTTTGTATTTAGAACCAATTTACAGTTTTTAACTGTAAAATTATGAAGGAAAAAACAAGAAAAAAGGTTTTGGATACTTACTTACACAAACTTTTAATATAAGGTTGTGAGAGCACAAAAGCTCGCTAGAACGGATTTCCAGAGATGTACTTTGATGACTCTGGTGTTGGTGTCAGCATCACACTTTAAGGGAACTTAATCTAACCTGGGCTATATCTTTTGAATCAAGGGGGGTATGGCTTTGATATTCGACATATAAATGCCTCATGACCGGGACATAGTGACCTTTATGTTGGACTTTGACCTACTTTTTAAATACTTTAACCATGGCTATATGTTGTGAACCAAGAGGGATAAAGCTTTGACATTTTACATATAGATGCCTCATGATCAGGCTTTTCGTTTGGTACCAAGATAGTCCGACTTTTAAACGTAGTGATCTTGGGACTTTGACCAACTTTTCGTAAACTTTACCTTGGCTATATTTTTTGAACCACTAAGAAGGGTAGAGTTTTGATATGTCACATATAGATGCCTCATGGTCAGGCCTTTCTTTTGGTACAAATGTTGAAATGTTACCTACACATGAAGAAGAATTTTAACAAAGGTGACACTGACCTTGAACTGACCTACTTTTCAAAAATTTTAACCATGGTTAAAATGTTTTTAACCAAGGGGAATAGGGCTTTAATATTTCACATATTTTTGAATTTCTCTTGACCAGGCCTTTCAGTTGACCAACAGTGTAGTGACCTAGTTTGACTTTGACCTGCTTTTCAAAATTTTTAACTTTGGCTGTATCTTTCGGATCAAGGGAAATACCTAGGGTGAGTAGAAGTGTCGTGCTTTTCTCTCAGCAAGCTATGTTAATTTATATACATGTACTACAGTGGGCATTTTCCTTCCCATTTGAGAATAGTATTGATACTCATTCATTCGGGAGAATATTGTGTCAAAATTGAACAGTCAGGTGGGAATTTTCTTTCATGTCAATGGATAGCATTTGTTTTAGAATTAACACTGAATAAACCATATTTTAAAGAATAAACAGGTATTCATTGTTTACAATTTTACAAACGACCACCATTTTATTGACCTCTACTTTCTATAGAAGAGGATGTGAAGAAATTAGTTAACTCGCATGTTTCACAGAAAGTGAATTAAGCCTCAAATTTCAAAGACTTACAAGTAATTTTTTAGACTAAAAATTTGGAAAAATTGATAGTAATCAGCATTGGGAATGGTACAGTGTACCATTTATTGATTCCAGTAATATAAGGGAAAAAATTGCTGATAGTCATCTGACAACTCTTGGTAAAAAGTTGGTTTAATGAAATGATCTAATCATACATTCCAGAATTAAACTACATAAGGTTGATAAAACAGTTCGACAGACTCTACTGGAGAAAGGAACCACATCAGATTACGTGAAAAGGATATATAGTCGCTATCAGACAGGCCCTGAACCTGAACCTCTGTCAAATTATATGGATGTAAGTAGTCTACACAAAATACACGTTTTACTATAGGATGCAAGTACATTACATGGAACATGACCTTTAAAGTTACTCATTTAATTTCATGGCAATCATTTTAATATATTGTGTTTAATACCATGATATAATAATTATAATGTACTAGGTATGATAAAACTCCTTGAGGAGATTGCTTCTGAGAAGTCTTTCGGTTGTTTGTAGTGTGCATGTAATCATCATTAACTAAGTAAACACTTCTCTGACAGGCTCAATACTATGGTGTGATTGAAATTGGAACACCACCTCAAGAATTCAAAGTGATCTTTGACACCGGTTCATCAAATCTCTGGGTTCCATCAAAGAAATGCAAACTGTCTGATATTGCTTGTTGTAAGTATGGTAGAGGTCATTAATATATTGTTTTATGTAAACTTTATATCATTGATTGATTGGTTGTTTGATGTTTTTCGTCACACTCAACAATTTTTCAGTTATCTAGTGGCGCCCAGTTTTTATTGGTAGAAGAGAGAACCCAGATACAATGTACCTGGGAAGAGACCACCGACCTTCCGAAAGTAAACAGGGAAACTTTCTCACTTACCAGCGCAAGCGGGTTTCAAACCCGCGCCGACCAGAAGTGAGAGGCCGTGTGATTTTGAGCGCGATGCTCTAACCACTCAGCCATGGAGGCCCCCAAAACTTTATACATTTGGTGTTGTTTTCTGTGGGATTGTTTTTATTATTGTGTGCAGATTTTGCAAGTCTCTCAACACATTATTGGTTCCTGATAATGCCTCATGAACTGTAGAATTTATGAATATTGAAATGTATGGATTATATGGATGTATTATGTATGGATAGATATGGATTGAAATATTATTGATAGAACTGAAACAAATACGAAAAATCAATGTTTGAATATTCGAGACACTACTATTTTGTTCATTTCAAATATTCGTTGATGTCATATATAAAGAAATTTCTATGTCCCTTCAAGAAGAGGGGCATATTGCTTTGAACCTGTCGGTATATCGGTTGGTCGGTAGACCACATGTTGTCCGCTCAATACCTTGAGAACCATTCATTTGATTGTAATGATATTTCATATGTGGGTTGGTTATGAATAGAAGAGAATCCCTATTGATTTTCAGGTCAAAAGGTCAAGGGTCAATCTACTCTGGACATAGGAAGATACTGTCCACTCAATATCTTGAGAACCCTTTCCTTGCCTGACATTCAACTTGGTACGCAATTGATTTTGAGGTCACATAGTCAAAGGTCAAACTAGGCATAAGAATATACTGAGCGCTCAAAGACTTACAAACTCTTTACTTGACAGATATCAAACTTGGTGCACTTGTCCATAGTAGACTGACCCTTGATACCTTTTGACCTTGTTGACCTGAAAATCAATAGTGTCCTCTTCTACTCATAAACAACAACCTACATATATGAAATATCATTACAACCAATGGTTCTCAAGGTATTGAGCAGACAACACATGGTTTACCAACATACTGACTGACCAACAGGTGTAAAGCAATATGCCCTTCTTCTTTGAAGGAGGGCATAAAATAACTATATTAAACAATTGTATGTGAATCAATTTTTTAAGATATTTTTTTCCCCTTTCATAGTGTAAGCTTCAAATTCTGGATCTCTTGTGAATCTCGTAAAAGAGAAATGCTCCCACGCCCAATATTTCTTCCACTGCAACAAAATGACAGAATGCAGCACAGTTTATATCGCATATAGGTATCGGAGGCATGACCAAATATTCGAATACTGAATTTCCATTCGAATATTCATGATTTTCTATTACTTCTCGAAATATTCAAACATTTGTTTCAGCTTTAGTTATTGACATAGAATACTTTCTCAGAAATCATGTATTTACGAATAAATCTCTCATAAATGTTAAGGAATGTGCAGAAGTTCAAACTATTCCTCCAACAGTGTGCTACAGATTTAGAAATTTTAATTTTGTTTTCTTTTCAGTGTTACATAGTAAATACGATAGCACAAAGTCATCCACCTACAAAGCTAATGGAACATCATTTGAGATTCGATATGGAACTGGAAGCTTGAAGGGATTTCTCAGCACTGACACTGTTACGGTAAAGTCCTGATTTCTCTCACTACTGGCATATGTCTCACAGTTGGATTTTTGTGCGATATTCTATGAAATGATTCTAAGGAAACTCGTTGGTTTTGCCCACTTGTTGACCTCGGTTGATGACCTTCGTTAGGACAGCTGGTTCTCTTTGCTGCCCAGTCATTGTAGTCTTCACCTCGTGATGTAATGATCTGTCTCTGTCATATTTAGGTCTTAGTGGTCGGGATTAAAAAAGAAATGAAGGAATCTGTTGGTTAATTAAAGTTTCATTTGCAAAAGTATTTAAACCATTTAATCTATACATTTAAAAATTTGTACACATTGTAAGCAGTTGGAGGAATTTTGTGGTAGTTCAGGAACATATAACTTTGATCAAAGTGCATGACTTTTGTATGTATGTGAGTATCAGCATGTCTTTCTTAAGAAGTATCTTCTGAGAGTGGATTCAGTTAAAATATTTGTATAGGTTTTATAACACAGCATTTCAAATAATCAAACTTTTTTTGAGATAACTAAATGGTTAAACAGTTAATTAATCAGTTTTCTGCGAACCTGCATTCTCCCAATGACACGAAACAGACCCACCCAGTCAATAATTTCAATGTTGTTTCACTGTATTTGGCTGACAGTCTTTTCAACATTGAACTTTACACATAGTTTTATCATCTGTGACTTCTTAAAGTACTACGTCTTAATTGCACAGAGGGCATTGTATCATGCATTAATCATAGTGTGAGAGATAATACAGATAGCTGATATTAAGGTTATCAGGATAATTGTGAGGTCCTTCTTCATATCTTCAGAAGAGTAATGAACTGCAATTTCAGTCTTTGGTTTCTTCTACTTCTAGCCTACACACAAGATTTATTTAATATGCTAATTTGTATCCTAGATTGGAAACATCAAAGTACAGGGTCAGACATTTGCTGAGGCAACAGAACAGCCGGGTATCACATTTGTGGCAGCCAAGTTTGACGGGATTCTGGGAATGGGCTTCCCTGAAATCTCTGTTGACCATGTGGTACCAGTCTTCAATAACATGGTCACTCAAAAGCTAGTTCCATCACCTGTTTTCTCCTTTTACTTGGACAGGTGGGTATCAAGACCATTAAAGAAATAATTAATTCCTTTCTTAAGTCCTTGTTATACAATTATTATAATTGGTCTCCACTCAATATGATTTAATTGCATTTGATATATTGATATAAGGCAAAAAAGTATATTTATGACCATTCACGTGCACTTTCAAAATTGATTCAGAATTACGAACTGTGTTGTAAATTTTGGAATTATTCATATTCTACGAAAGCACTTACATGATATAAGTACATCGTGCCAAAAAAATATGAAAGGTTTTAGTTATTTCACTTACAATAGCAAATCTTCACAAATTGTATAGAATTAAAAATCTAATAGGACCAAACTTTTAAGGATAGTGTATGTATATAAATATAACCTTATGTTTTAAATCTTATTTCAAAAGATAGATCAGCAAACACATTTTTTTAAAAGTTTTAAAGCAGACATGACTTTTAATGACCAGCTTTTTGGAGTGTCCATTCGCTGTAGATCCTAATTTAAACAGACTAGAATGAAATATATATCCTGAGGAAGGTTGTGCTAAAGATTTGTATATATGAGAATGAATATGTTCAAACCAAGCGGTTCTGCTTGTCAGGGTGGTGACTATGTGTGTATATTGATTATAACGCCCCTCTCAAGAATCTTTCACTCATATAGAGACGTCACCATTGCCAGTGAAGGGCTGCAAAATTTAGGCCTTTGTTCGGCACTTAGTCTTAGAGCAGGAAGGGATCCCTATCAAGCCACACCTGCTGTGACATGGGGCCTCGGTTTTTATGATCTCATCTGAAGGACCGTCCCATTTAGTCGCCTCTTAAGCAAGGGGTATATCAATCTTCCATTACAAACTATACGATCTCGTTACCTAATGAGCAAATGAACACTTTGTCTTTTGAATAATGTAATTATGAGCTCATGGTCTATGTTGTTATTAAAGTGTCCCCTTAAAAGTAGTCATAAGCTCAAAAGTGATGGAATGGCATGGTAACATTGGTGTTACCTGAATACTGTAAAAATGACACTTCATATGTCTGCCATACCACCTGTTGTTACATTGTATGAATGGGACATTAATAAATTACAGACAAATAAAACATAAAAAAAAAAGTGTTGCCAAACAATTGTCACATGACTTTTAAATATTTTAATATGCATTCTTATGTCCTGCAGTAAATTGCTTTTGAACAATTGTAAGATGCCATTAAATTGAAATTTAAAGTAATTAGAATTAAAATTTGACCAAAATTTTTTAACATTGTTATATTTGTTGGTATCAATTATATTGACATTGCACCTTCGCCAATGAGATTGATTTGATTTGTAATGCATGAATACTATCATCGGTATAATGTAGATATATATGTTGGCAGAAATCCTAGTGGTAAAGAGGGAGGAGAGCTGATTTTGGGAGGCAGTGACCCCAAATTCTACTCTGGTAACTTCACGTATGTAAATGTGACTAGAGATGGGTACTGGCAGTTCAATATGGATGGGTAAGTTGATCTCTCTTATTACATAGAACATCAGATGTTAGTTATTGAGAGACACAATTATTTCTGTAATTAATTAGTCAAGAACATTTTCATGTCCCTTGACCTCTGTTGTATGT
Source organism: Ostrea edulis (assembly GCF_947568905.1). NCBI lineage: Eukaryota > Metazoa > Mollusca > Bivalvia > Ostreida > Ostreidae > Ostrea > Ostrea edulis. The sequence goes on from NC_079169.1 coordinate 70,125,277, forward strand.
GTGAGATATGATTGTATCTTGTTTAACCTCCGTCTTGAGAATTTTTTCACTCATATGGAGACGTCTGTGTGATATATATGTGCCATTTCAGAGTTAAAGTCAATGGTAAGGAGTCTAAATATTGCTCTGGTGGATGCAAAGCTATCGCTGATACCGGCACCTCTCTCCTGGCGGGACCCTCCTCAGAAATCAAGTCCCTCAATGAAATGATTGGAGCTAAACCATTTGCAGCAGGAGAGGTATAGTCATAAAAGAACATTTTTAACTCCTTCTTGATAACTAACATTCCGATTCTTTTCAAAATTGGTATGAAGCATCTTTGCTGAACAGGAATTTTTTTCCCCAAGATTTTATAGCCCTTGAAACTTATAGATACTTTTAACTAATATTCAGGTGACCGATAAGGCCTATGAGCCTTTTGTTCATTTAACTCACAGGATTTCAAAATTTGCAAGTTGTGTCATAATGATTTTAATTAGACAGAATTCTATATACTTAAAATATTATCTTATATTGTTGGAGTAACAATTTTAATGATATTTTTCATGATGAACTTTCTTTGATTTTATCAGTACACAGTTGACTGCGCAAGCATTCCAAAGTTGCCACCAGTAAGCTTCACATTAAATGGAAAAGATTTCACTCTCCAAGGCAAAGACTATATATTGACTGTAAGTAAGAAGGCAGAAGGACCTTACAGGTTGTTAGAATTGATTATGTCAATTTTAGTATACATGTGTTCATTCATACATGTAAGTCTTCAAAATACAGCACAGCACTTTGGCACACCCCTGAATTGGTGCTATACAAGACTCTCTTCACCGCATGTTCAGTGTATATGGATTTATACTATGACATGGATTTTGCAGAGAGTAACATTGGAAATTGTCAACCTTAGAAAACCATTGTTGACTGAGGTGAAGCCCAAGTCGATAAAGGTTTTTCAAGGGATGACAATATGCAATAGTTATTGTAGCATACGGAATCTTATAAACTATTACGATTTACAGACTTTAAACATAGCATCGTACGTTTTGTTGGTGAATCATGCACGCCTGAATTTCATGCAGTTGATATTTTTAGGTCATTGTTTTTTATTCTTGCATTCCTACAGCCTTGGAGATGGGGCAAAATCTACCAAAAATTCGCCAGTTTTCACAAATCTTTTCTACATCCTCACATCTGTAAGAAAACAATATATGCATCCTCTGTAGTCACATAGAGCAGGACAACATCTACCAGAATTGATCCTAGGAGTAGAAGTTCTGACTCCGGAGGGGGGGGGGGGGGACTTTATGTTTAAAGCATTTCAGTAACATCTTCTGTAATACTATTGATAGTAAATTGAAACTGAATGGATATTTAGAAGGAGCAGGTAGTCATTTATCAAAATTGTAAAATTTCATGATCCCAGGATTTGGGGTTTAGATACAAGGATGGGGCCTAAATTATTATAGAAGTCTCATAAATGATAATGACCAAAAAATGTGCTAACTCAGGTGACCATTAAGGCTTATGGACCTCGTGTATAAATTAGAAAAAAAATTAGTATACATTAATGATCGATATTTAATCGATAGACGGAGAAACAGCTTTTATTATTATATTGATTATGGTTTAGGTTGTGAATGTAATGTCATTTGATAAACATTTTTTGGTCTTGTAAACTACAGAGAATTTTCAGAAATCATTCAAATGTTAATATGTCGGACCACACATTGTAAGACACAGAAATTAATCTTCTATACACAATTGTGTAGAAGTTCACAAACACAAATTAATTATTATAGAAATAAATAAACCGTTCATGACCGGAATCATCAAATAGAATTTACGTGAAATAGACCCATTATTATCCAATGTCCAGAATTTTAAAATAATTGTGATTATTAAAAAAAATGAACCTTTTGAATTATTTTGCCTTGCCTAATACCTGTATAGACTTTGTGTGTGTTTATAAGCTTCAGAGCCTTGATAAGTGAAACAAGCTCTTGTACTTTGTTGAATTTCTCTTGTTACTGGGAGGTTAACCTGTGGCCCTTTTCACAACTATCTTACAACTAAAAAATAATCTTTGAATCAAATGTACATCACATGATCATAAGCAAGTACACAAGTTCTATTAACCATGGATGTGTTATGCATATTGTATTTTAAAAAACTGCAAGAGATTGATATTTTTTTTTTGAAATTGTGTTTCTAAATTTTGATGTTAGTCTTAATTGTGAAAAGGCCACTGAACTGTATCAGGAAATCTCAACCTTTCTAGTGTATCAGTTTGACTGAATTCAACATTTGAACCATTTACTGAGTAATTAGGTTCCTCTAAATCAGCAACTTCGTTGTGAAGCTGAGCGGTACATCTTATTTATTTCAGTTGATAGCCATATCAGTTAAATATCACATTTAGTAAGATTGAATTCTGCAGTCGAAGCAATAAGTTGACTTTATCGTCTAGAATGCAAACCAACTGTTGACTGATGAGGACAGACTGCCCTTAGTATTTTTATCTCTGTGTGATGAAGAATGTGTACACATTGTGTGTTGTGACATGACTTTTCAGACACTTGAGTTGATACTAGAGACAGATCTGACCAAGTTTTGGGACATTGCCATTTATCTGATAACAGCCTTAGATTATACTGTTGAGACTTGCACCTTTTAAGGAGGAATAACACACCTGAGAAATTTGATATGGAGGGAAAGTGGATATGTACAATGATATTTTGAAATTGAAAACTTTCAAATTTACAATATTTTAAAGATAATTTTCTTTTCTTTTACAGTTTTAGAAGAAAGTAATCTGAGGGGGGGGGGGGGGGGGGGGGGATGAAAACCACTGTTAGACCCAAACCCAAAATCAGTAGTCAGCTAGGCAATTAGATTTTTTAAAAAAAGGAATATACAAGTATTGCTGTTATTTATATTTTGATTCCTGTCAAGAGAAAGTCAGCGATTATGATGGTGTGTTATCCCTGCATGAATAAATTTACAGCAGAACAACTAAAATTGATATATTTTATATTAAACTATAAAAGAAGATTATTGTTTGGGGATTTATTTTCACAACCAGGGCTCACAATGGAAAAGTATGATTTTATTTAAAATTGAAATGAAATTCAAATTTGTGTGTGTGTGTACATATAATCTACACAAGTAGTGGTAAAATGAAAATGTCACACCGCTGATTGAGTATACTTGACTGCTAATAGTTTAATTCTTCAGGAGTATATGTATATATGTACAATTCATGTATATACAATGTATATAATTACTACATGCAACATAGATGGAAGGGTACATGTTTCAGTGTTGTATTATGGTAGTATATCATGGTATGCTTTTATCCTGTTAACTATTGAATCCTTACAGGTATCTGAAATGGGTCAATCAATTTGCCTCAGTGGATTTATAGGTTTGGACATTCCGGCTCCAGCTGGTCCACTATGGATCCTTGGCGATGTTTTCATCGGTGCTTACTACACAGAATTTGACATGGGCAAAAACCGAGTTGGCTTTGCCAGAACCCGTAACTAAATTGCAGTTTGTTTTGTGTAGAGTTGTCACAAACCAACTCCGTTGTTGCAGTTTGAAGTTGTGGAACAGATCTTGATAAACAGTTATGAATTGAAATGCTAGCTGGGCTAACATTGTATTTCTTGAATCTCTCATTTCTTATTATTTGAAATTTGCCCCACCCCCTCCCCACCCCCACCCAAAAAAAACCCAACCCATAAAAAAAAAATCAAGTGAAGTCAGATATTTAAATATCAAATTATTGATGTCTCTGTAGAAATATGCAAGGATCTGTTGGCAAAATGAAAACAGATGGTGAATGAGCTTACATTCCAATTGATACATACAATGTATGGCAAAATATAAAAATCGGACAACGATTGTAGATATCCGTACCCTTGATTTACGTTTCATTACATACATGAATTTAGTTCTGTTGCACATGTGTGCATTAATGAACATTTTAACAGTATAGACTACTTATCTCTTTTTCACCATCTGCTTTTAACAGCTTTCTGTACTAACAGAACTTTTTTCTGCTTTATATAGAAGTGCCTATAGATTTGGTGTTTGGGGTAGACTGTGCTGCACCGGAAATCATGCTGTACTCTCTCCACATTTAATAGTCGATAGTTTCCTAATTTTTTATTTGATTTACTTTTACAGTGCATGCAACTTTGCGTCCTTTCAGGCATTAAAGTGAAATATTAAAATGCACATTGACTTCAGAGTTTGAAAGTCAAATTAAAACCAAAATTTATCATAAATATTGGTTATTGTCTCAAAGTTTGCAAAGCCACTTCATGTTTATGGTTTCAGTTTATTTATTTACTATTAACAAAGGGTACTTTATGCCTCCTCCTTTCTATCTATCTTTCTCTCTCTCACAGGAGTTAAAGACACTTTTGATGGTTTTGAATGCATTTACATTCAGGTGCAATCTAATTGAAATTATGTATAAGATCCCTCAGTTATGCGAGCAGATCTAACATCTAATTTGAATTGGATTGATACAGGAAAGTATGCTTGGAGGCATTGGGAGTACGTTTTATAAAGTATAAAATTGAGGCACTTCATGCATATCTCTGTTATTGTATGCTTCCATTAACTTCTATGATTTCATCTCGTTGTGTACTTAATTCGGTGTAGGTTGCTTTTTATCTTAGTACCACACATGCTATTTTGATTATAACTAAGCAAATAACAAATGATATCCATACCGGATTAACATACCTGTGATGAAATCCACCCATCCTCTGAAATTAATTCCTCTTTGATATTTAAGCGTATTGTACATTTATGTAAATATAGTATCATATAATCATGTACATATATGCTCAATGCAGTAGCTTTAGAAAGGATATGACAATTTCTCGAGAGTTTTAGAGAAACATGTTCAATAGTTTTTTATTCTATGTACAGTATCACTGTTAAAATTGTCCTTTTCCCTATCAAATTGGTTGTTCTTTATGAAACTCTCTGGAAATCATATCTTACCGCATATTATGCATTTGAGTAAAAAATGTAGTTGTAGTACTAAGTACTAGTTAATCAAGCTTTGCATTTGCTGAATGTAGTGAGTGAAATTTAGCATGACGATGATCTGCACGGTTATATTTTTGTGTTTTATGTGGAATATGATATGCTTTATGCACCTTGTTACTATAATCATAGAAACTCTGCTTATAGCATCTCTTCTAACCTGACTTCACTCATTAACTAGGTCTCACAACAAGGCCAGACTATTTGTTTGAGCGGTTTCATTGGTCTTGACGTGCCACCTCCCGCGGGTCCCCTGTGGATTCTGGGTGATGTTTTCATTGGTCGATTTTACACCGAGTTCGATCTAGGAAACAACAAAGTTGGCTTTGCCGATGTTGTCAGCCCATGAGAAGCAGAAATATACCACGGGTATAGGAGATTGAAATTAGAATACAATTGAGTTGTTTAATTAATGCAATCTGTCAGGTGTGTTATGTTATAAAACAGTGCAATAAAGCTGTTTCAATTTTTGAAAATGTCTTTTATTTTTCATGTAGATTATGCTAATTGTTGCTTATACAAGATTTGAAAAGACCTGTTAGCACAGAAATGAAAATCTCCAGCTAGAAAAACGTTTATTGGAGAAGTACATATACCTGAACTCGCAAATTGAAAAGATGTGGACATATATTTGTTGAAATTTGAAACCTAGTATAACGGGTCCAGTCCAAAGCTATTAATAGCTACATAGGTATTTAAACCTACTTAAAGTAGCTACTTCTACCTACTTTTACCTGTAAATTTGAATACTTTACGAGGGTGGAGAATGCAGAGGAAATGCATGAAAAATCGCCCCAAAAACCTTTAATGTAAAACTGTATGAAGGCAAACTTTAAAATTAATAAAGATTTGTAAGACATTCTACACTTCTTATAACATATCTTTGATCCCACGCTCCTAGAAAATGGAACGGTGCAGTTATTGATGCAGATTTGAAAGGTTATAAAGTAATCATTTTTTGTGGTATTCATCGTCAGTGTAAGTGAATCAAGGAAGAAGATGGGTGACTTTATCGAGCCGAGAACCCACAGAGGGACACATATCAAAGTTAAAATTGAAACTCTCCAGAAGAAGAAAAATTTGCATTCTAGGTAAAACAATCAATCTATAGTTTCCAAAATGCTTTTTCGATGTGCCCATTTTAAAGGAACATTGAAAAAAATCCTACTTAAAATCACCTATACGCGAAAACCCTACAAAATAACAGTAAATCTGTGTTTTCCAAGCAGATGGAGTGGGCCAAGTCTCCATTGTGAACGAAGTAAAATATGTTGGTACATGTTCAGGTGTAGTATGTTTTGTAAATAAAAGTATGGAGACTTGACCCACTCTATGAAAAAAAACTTCTTGTGTATAACTTTTGTAGTATTGTCAAGAAAATTTCTATGTCCACGACGGTCGACTTTAGATAGCTTGAAATTCGGAAATTCATAGGATGGATAGCCGAGGTGGTAGATAAAAAAAAATAGTGGCAGACTCGCTGAAGTTTTGGACAAGCCCAGATTGCATATCTGGTTCGAATACCAATTTTTCCTATCTATTTTTTTCCTTCTTATTAATGAATAGACTTCCCATAATTATTTGTCTCTGGCTGTTTATGCAGTGTTAATGACGATCACAAGTAATGAATTCCAACATGCAGCTAGTGAATAAATGTAAACAAGTATGGGGCCTCCTGTGAAGTATGGATGTTGTTTATGTAAACGACAGCTTAAAGGAAATTTAAGTTAAAGGGAACAAAATGTAACCAACTGGTGCAGACTGTCTAAAAGGTACAGTGAACTACAGGTCAGTACGAAAGCAAATCAAGTGTCTGTTTCTGTCACATTTGTATTTGCTGGGAAATATAACAGCAAGTGTGCGTTCTGTAACTGCCCCAGAGTTGTACCAAAAGAGGCGAAAACTGATACCTTTATCATATCGGTACATTAGTACCAGTAGGTTGTAAATGCTGTTCAAAAACATTTGTTGGGGGGGGGGGGGGGGGGGACTGAATCCAAATCAAAGCATTAATACTGCACCATACAGAAAACGCTATTCCACAGTTGATTTACACCACAAACATGTGAGGTTTCTCATTCACGTCAGTTAATACATGTATGAAAATGTTGGATGTTGCGAGCATACATGTAATGTCATTTGGTACCCTAGGTACTCCAGGCATCAGTGTAATTATGTGTGTTAAAAACCACTTATTAAGGTGGCTCACTACACCCAGAAATAGTTTCTCAAATCAGTACGAATTGATTTAATTATAAAAGATATGATGATATACAATAAGTATACATGCCAAAAAGGCAAAAAAAACAAAAAAACAAAAAAAATACAAATTCGGAAAAAAAATATGATTTTCAAAAAAAAAAAAAAAAAAAAAAAAAATCAACACATGAACAAAAGACTGCGGGATATGAACTCGAGATCTGCGGTTCACCAGCCCAATGCTTTAACCACTGAGCTACGATAATAGACCTTTTAAATCGTCCGTCCATTTTGGGACCAAACTATCAGTATACGTCAGCTTGCACTACAATTGTCGTGACACAGATTCTGAGGACTTTGTTCATTTAATGATTGTGAAGCATATAGATCAAAATACCAGCAACGCTTCTGGTGATAGACCAAGGTATAATATGTAATTCAGAGTATTTACTTTATTTGGAAAATTCCTGAACAACTGAGTCACAAATCCTTCTCTTTCGTTACAATGGATGCAAATACATCCTGCCATTTGCTTGAATGCTGTCTGGCATGTTTTATACCAATTGTTAGGCCGATCTTTACAAACTAATTTTAACTACGGATTACTCCGTTTACCTGATTAAGATATAGGGCTCACGGCGTGTGTGACCGGTCAACAGAGGGTGCTAACTTCTCCGAAACACCTGAACCCAACTTCGGTGTTTCCAGGTGTCTGTATTTGCCCTACTCTCAATTATGCATTCTTTCTAGTATTTATGAGATTAAAATTGATCACTGTTATCATAACGTCTGCCTGGTAGAGGCTATGTGGTAATCAATCGGATTAAATAAGATCTTTGATCCGCTCCGTTATTGTTATGTCGCTTATGCGGTAATAAATAATAAAATAAAATGAATATGCAATGAAAATAAGAGCAAAAAAGAAAGTAATCTTTTACACGATAACGAAAAATAGAAGTTCGGCCGCTGAACCTCTAACTGGCTGCATGGGGTACCGTACATGTGATCAAGTGAAGCGAAGGAGGAGTGATCAATCTCATGAATCCAATAAAGAATATAAAATTAAGAGTAGAACAAAGAAGAATCCCTGGACACACCAGAGGTGAGATCAGGTGGCCAGGAGGAGTAAGCATTTCCTGTTGACCGACCACGCCCGCCCTGAGCCATATATCTTGATAAACCAAGTTATCCGCTCATGGCACAGGGGCTAAGCCCGTTTTGGGCCCGAACTCTGTGATACCATAACTATATTTATGGTATCACAGAGTTCGGGCCCAAAACGGGCTTAGCCCCTGTGGCTCATGGTTTAATGTGCCTATTACGACATTTCAATGCATGCCATTCCTCTTGTACTTTTATCCTTTAAAATAAGAAACTTTAACTCGTCATTTTCATCACCTGTAGTGATATGTCCAGGTGAATTATACATGTAGTTGAAAGAAGAACATGAAGATGGATTTTGTGTGAGACGGTCTGCATCTAGACGCTGTAAAGTTTATTTGTAATTTAAAAAGTTTTGATGTAATAGTAGAAGTATATATGTAGGAAATTCAGGGTGTAGACTTTAACTTAATGTATGATGGAATACAAGACTGATTTTTTTTATGACGAAAAATGTTGTTTATGTTGACAGAATCTATTTCTTTGTTAGTAAATTTGTTATACCGAGTTGAAATCCAACAAGTGAAATACTATTATAATATAATCCTACACTACATGCAAAGTTTGACTTCTGTGAACCCAAGAGTTAATTTAGAATAATTATAGATTCCTCAGATTCGACAAATGATTACTGTATTATTTAACTGAACTATCATGTATGTGTAAACACCACAAAGCACTCTGCATCACATTGTTCAAAGAAAATTACTGTAAATTATAGCCACCATTCACATCAAATTGTCATTTGAATGTGCCATCTTGGGTATTAGGGTAACATATTGTGTGCATGTAAAAGTTCAATGTTTTTGTGATTCACATTGATAGTACCTCGGACGACCAGCTCATCGTTGTCTAGGCTGCGGCTTAATGAAGAATAATGGGTTGTCGATAGCCCTTCTGTTATCTAGGCTGCCGCTGAATGAATAATAATGTGTTGATGGGTTGTCGGTAGCCTTCTGTTGTCTAGGCTGAATGAACAATAATGTGTTGATGGGTTGTTGGTAGCCCTTCTGTAGAACACCATGAGAAGCAACACACTCGTTGAGAGTTAATATTTAACATTTGGATCGAAATTTCATCCAGTAGTATTTAACTTTAAGATAAACGATAAGTGTGTACTCTGTGGGACTTGTTACACTGTATTTAGTGAAGGCAATTATTTCGAATTCTTCTTCATTAGAGTCTTATCATACATTCAACACTGCGCTGACCTTTGAAGGTTCTTATTATATGGTACAATAATATGTATTTTACTCAACGATTTCACCATAGGATTACAAGCAATGCTAATTACTACAATCACTTTGATGTATTCCAATTTCTGCAATGATAATTGCTCTGCAGAGTATCTGCAAACGAATAGCGATATAATAACGTTTCAAATCCAATAAGACATATAAACACGAGGGTCATAATGTAAAAGAGAATTGTTAGATGTTGCCTTACATGTAACATTAATATTACAATTGCATTGAGATGTTTTTCATGAGGTCTGTTGTTATAATTTTGGTTATGGGATCTGTGTCAGCTGAACGAAAAAATATTACAATTGGAACCATTGTAGCCGATGAATGGAGAATACCCTTTGCGATTCATCGATCAAGAGCAGCGATTGAAATGGGGGTAGAAAAACTCAGAGAAATTGTCTCCGAGGAAGCTGATATCACCTTCAGACTAGCTGCGGCAAAAACGATATGTGTGGCGGATATGGTCGGCGCCACTGCTGCGGAGATGTATTACGTTGACGAAGTGTCTGCATTTATTGGACCTGGTAAGTAAGTCTGCATTTATTGAACCTAGTACATGTACGTCTGCCTTTATTGAACCTAGTACATGTACGTCTGCCTTTATTGAACCTAGTACATGCACGTCTGCCTTTATTGAACCTAGTACATGTAGGTCTGCCTTTATTGAACCTAGTACATGTAAGTCTGCATTTATTGAACCTAGTACATGCACGTCTGCATTTATTGAACATAGTACATGCACGGCTGCCCTTATTGAACCTAGTACATGTACGTCTGCCTTTATTGAACCTAGTACATGTACGTCTGCCTTTATTGAACCTAGTACATGCACGTCTGCATTTATTGAACCTAGTACATGCACGGCTGCCTTTATTGAACCTAGTACATGCACGTCTGCCTTTATTGAACCTAGTATATGCACGTCTGCATTTATTGAACCTAGTACATGTACGTCTGCCTTTATTGAACCTAGTACATGCACGTCTGCATTTATTGAACCTAGTACATGTACGTCTGCCTTTATTGAACCTAGTACATGCACGTCTGCCTTTATTGAACCTAGTACATGTACGTCTGCCCTTATTGAACCTAGTACATGTACGTCTGCCTTTATTGAACCTAGTACATGTATGTCTGCCTTTATTGAACCTAGTACATGCACGTCTGCCTTTATTGAACCTAGTACATGCACGTCTGCATTTATTGAACCTAGTACATGCACGTCTGCCTTTATTGAACCTAGTACATGTACGTCTGCCTTTATTGAATATAGTACATGCGCGTTTGCATTTATTGAACCTAGTACATGTACATCTGCCTTTAATGAGCTCAGTATATATGCGTCTGCATTTATTGGCGCTGGTAAGTGTGCATTTATTATTCCTAGTAAGTCTGCATTTATTGGACCTAGTAATTACATACTTTCATTGAACCTGGTAAGTACCTCCCTGCATTTAATGCATCTATGAAGTTAATGACTGGAATTAGCGGAGGGAGATCATGTGCATGCATGTCTAATTGGACCTACATGTAGTAAGTACGCGCTTACATTTAATGTTGAATCTGGTGAATGTAAGTATAACTTTATATCTATTAGACTTAGCAAGTAATTTAAGTCAGTTTGCATAAGTATGTGTCTGCATTCATAAGTTTCCTTCCGTCAGTCCGTCCGTTCCTATATCCGTCCGTACGTCAGACTGCCTCCCACACTTTGTTTTTCGCACTTCTCTTATTGTTTTGAGGTACTGATTTATGGAGCACCAAATTAATATAAGGCAAATAAATTATGATATCATTAATGATTTGCATATACATGTATATACGCGCAATTCGATTATTGCCTTCATCAATTGATGTAACTTCAATTGAATATATCTTTAAAATTTTGTATCAGGAATTAATGCATCAGAGAGCAATTGCAACAATTCAGTATAATAGAGATCATTAAATCAGATGTGGATATTTTGAATTGAAAGATATCTCTTATCAAATAATTGCTCTCTCCCCCCCCCCCCCCCCCCCCCCCCCCCATCTCTCTCTCTCATAATTATTGCGCGCATCAGTTGAAATAATGATATCATTAATTTACTTGAAGAGGGCAATAATAGAATAATTGCGCGTATCAATATTGAATTGATGCGCGCGTGAATTTAATTGAAGAGAACAATAACTGAAATGTTGCGTGCATCAAATGAATGAATGAAATCTTCAAATGGTTAAAAAAAATCTTCAATTTTTCGAGTTTATGCTCTATACTGCTGTTGAACGTTCGTCAACTTGTGATACTCTGCATAAAATTCCTTTGAGAATTTATATCTGTGTGAAATAGTAAGAGCTTTTAGCGAGTCGAAATCTGTGAAATTATAATTATCATTGTACATTTATGTAGCGCTTTATCTAATTAACACAATTATCCTAAAGCGCTTTACATGTAAAACAAACTATAACAAAGAGCAATAAATGCATCAAAAAATATTCTATTAAACTGAGATTACACGTAACATAGTAACTAAGGCAAAACTAAAAACTCATTTCTTTCTTGAAATGACGTGAAAATTAAAGCAACTCAATTAAAATTCGATATACAGGGCGCATGTTTTCAAACTCACTTATTTATCTTTTCTATCAGGTTGTAGTGTTGCCGTTGGTGTTGTGGGCAGAATGGCAAGTTATTGGAACTACCCTATTCTGACTCCTGTCGGTACCGATGAATTTCTAGGCAACAAGGCTGATTTCAGGACCCTCACCAGACTTGCCTACAATTATGAACAACTGGATCGATTTTACAGATATGTCTTCGAGGAGTTCAACTGGACAGACATAACTGTAATGTATGACCTGATGGGTAAACGGCGGGTGCCGAGTGATGTTCTCTACAAACTGCTTGGGGAAAACCTCCACGCAAAATTCAACGAAGCTGGGCTTACTTCCAGACTCATTAAGTTCGTGTCAGATTCAGAACAAGACTACATCGATTTGTTAAACACAGCAAGTACACGTTCAAGAGGTGAGCTGGAAGATCATCTATATTTGATAACTTATTAAGTGAAAAACGTTGGAAAATCATTTATATTTGATAACTTATCATGTGAAAAACATGAGAAAATCATTTATATTTCATAGCTTATTAAGTGAAAACGCGGGAAAATCATTTATATTTGATAACTTATTAAGTGAGAAAATCATTTATATTTCATCTTATTAAGTGAAAAACGTGGGAAAATCATTTATATTTCATAACTTATTAAGTGAAAAACGTGAGAAAATCATTTATATTTCATAACTTATTAAGTGAAAACGTGGGACAATCATTTATATTTGATAACTTATTAAGTGAAAAACATGGGAAAATCATTTATAGTTGATAACTTATTAAGTGAAAAACGTGGGAAAATCATTTATATTTCATAACTTATTAAGTTCAAAACGTGAGAAAATCATTTATATTTCATAGCTTATTAAGTGAAAAACGTGAGAAAATCATTTATATTTCATACATGCAAGGTGAAGATAACGAACAGTGATCAATCTCATAACTCCTACAAGCAATACAGAATAGATAGTTGGGCAAACACGGACCCCTGGACACACCAGAGGTGGGATCAGGTGCCTAGGAGGAGTAAGCATCCCCTGTTGACCGGTCACACCCGCCGTGAGCCCCATATCCTGATCAGGTAAACGGAGTTATCCGTAGTCAAAATCAGTGTGCCAAGAACGGCTTAACAATCGGTATGAAACACGTCAGACAGCATTTGACCCAATGCGAGGTTGTATTGACGAACTAGATCGTTATAACGACCATAGAATTTGCGAAATGCTGACTTCAGTCGAGACTGTTGAAATCCCTGTACCATCAACTTGTTTGTCAGTAGCTTACCTCGATTTAAAAACTGACTATATGTATACGCAGAACAAGCTCTTGCATATCGAATCAGTTGAGATATATAAACACCATATGCAGGTGATAATGGAATATTGCTACATAAATGTGGGAAGTTGACGATGGAGAAGCTGAAATCATCCCGTTTGTCATACAGTTGAGTTGTTAGTTTGCCGTTAATGTAAAATCATTTATATTTCATAACTTATTAAGTGAAAAACATGAGAAAATCATTTATATTTCATCTTATTAAGTGAAAAACGTGGGAAAATCATTTATATTTGATAACTTATCAAGTGAAAAACATGAGAAAATCATTTATATTTGATAACTTATTAAGTGAAAAACGTGAGAAAATCATTTATATTTGATTACTTATTAAGTGAAAAACGTGAGAAAATCATTTATATTTGATAACTTATTAATTATAAGATCCAGTGAGCTAGGCATTCCGCAGCACATGCCCGCTTGCTCGACATTCGAGCCAAAGGTAGTCCGATCCCAGCCTGTTTAATGCATCAGCATTGCCTTGAAATGATAACACCCGTGAATATGAACATGACTTTATTGATGCTTCAAAAGGTACAACAGAACAATTTACACGATACAACATATGGAATGGAACAAGGTTTGTAAGTGGATGAAAAGGCCGCAATTTTTGTGGGGGACAGGGGGATACATGCAATTGTACCAAGACAGTATGGGCACAAAGGAGGCCGAGTGTAAGCACAAGTGCCTGATCCGAACGATTACCGCGTTCTGGACCAGTGTAGGTGGGACCGCCCTTCTCCCTGTCTCCAGCGCCATCTGGTTTTACATTTACCAGACTGTGGCCTCCCCCCGCTTGAACGAGGTGGAGGTGGGACCAGCCCTGGCAGGCCATGACCCACGATTGTTACCATATTTGCACAACTACACATTGTTACTTTGAGCCACGCCCCCTGCTTTGTATGAAGGGTGGGGAGACCACCAGGTTATGGGGCCACTTGATCCCAGCCTACACTACGGTATCCCCCAGTCCCCGCCACAGGACATAGGCACTATGTCCCCCCACAAAAATAAGAATTGAACACTTAATTTGAGCTACTCTGAAGGGTAGATGTTAGACGTGTTATTTAAAAACAACTGAATCCCAGATTGCAAGTTGTTTAGATAGATTTCTAGACCTGTTTTGGAGAAATGAGTACCATCGTGCCTGAACAGGGGAGTTTCTGAAACCCTGATAGTTGTGTCATGGTTAATATAACAGCCAGTGACTTCTTGGGTAATAAAGTTTTTGATAGCCTTATTGACTTTGAGGCGTTTGCTATTGATTTTGCCGCCTGCAGTAAGTGGGGCACCGTGCCAATATAATCTGGGTAACATTGATGAAAAAATTAATGTGGTGTTGGGAAGAAGTACATTGTAGCAGTACAAGCTACACTGGATTCTGTGGACAAGCTCAATGCCTGTCAATGCAGGTGTAGTAAGGTCGTTAGAGCCAAGATGTATTAGCAAACATTTTGGTGGGGGTAGATGAAGTAAATGTTCAGACACCACACTATCCAGTTGGTCCCAATGCATTCCCCTGCGACCAAGCCAATTGATTAAAACAGGTAAATTAAGGTTACTTCCCCCTGGCCGTTGGGTTGCTGCATGGTGTCCTGCCCAAAAAGGGATTGATGATCCAAGGATCCAAATTGTAGGGGTACCTACAATAACTTTGGTATGGTTAGCATAGGAGAACATCTAATAAATTAAGAGTTATGTTCGGATATAACTTAAATATGCAGCAGATCGCCATCTTCCCTTGGCCTTGATTTCAGAATCAGAAAGGCCCATTTTTGCCAATTCTGTTGCCATGCCTATTCTGAAGCTATGTGACCTAAAGTGACCTGATACTCCTATGAATTGCAGTGATTTTTGGAGTACTGCTTGAAACTGATATTTTGTTAAGGGCTTAGTGTTCAGGTGTGCTAGCAAGGGGCCGGTTCTGGATACTCGGTCTTGAAGGCGCAGGAACTGACTGATGGTCGCAACTGGGTTAAGCGTGGAGTTATGATGTGGAGTGATATCCACTTTGGCAGAGCTGCCTATCTGGTCCGTTTTGGACTTTTGTATGATAATTTGGCAAAGGCTGTGATGCACAATAGTAATGTCAGAGCGCTGTAGTGCAATTGTTTCAGAAACTCTGAGCAAACCATAATAAGTGATGGTGAATGCCGCCGAGAATAATGCCGACTTATAAGCAGACCTACATACATTGGGTTGGGAGTGGGTAATTCGGCAGAAAAGTTCGTAGGATATAGGAATACGGATATCCTTGGTTACGCCTGCTGACCTACGTAGTCCTTCAAGGGTTTTGGTAACAATGAAACATTTGGTTGTATCTTGAAGGCCATGTATTTTATGCTTGTAGGCGATGGCATTTAGATAAAGTGATACAGTCCTGTAAGACATGTTTTGCAGTGAAAGGTGCCCAATGTAATGTAGTAACTGTGTGACTAGGACTGGCCAAAATGGGTGTAAATGGAACTGAACAAGAAAATTGTGAAATTTGTTAAGCGCAGCCGAATATGCTTGCTGTGTAGATGGTGCTAATGATCTGTGAAGAAGTCGATCTGCCCCCAGCTTTAGATTTGCCAGATGTCGTGTGGCAGTGGAACTGGGGACAGGTCTGCTTGGGGTGCCAGTCGCCTGAATCTGCCCCACTGTGAACGAGATAAGGAGTCCGCTATAAAATTTTGTTTGGTTGGGATGTATGACGCCTGAATACAGATATTGGACTTGAGGCATGTTAATACTAGCTTGCGAACCAGGTTCATAACCCGGTCGGATTTGGATGTAGCCTGGTTGATAACCTGGACCACTGCCATATTGTCAATGTGAAATAGGAGTTTGGAATGAGCAAACTGCTTTTCCCATAAGGTGAGAGCGACAACCACTGGAAAATATTCCAAAAAAGTCATGTCTCTAATGATGTCTTGCTCAGCCCAACTACTTGGCCAGGACCCATGTGCCCACTTCCCCGCAAAATAAATACCAAAACCTCCCTTCCGCCCCCCCCCCCCCCTGCGCTGTCTGTAAACAATTGAATTGTTTCATCATATACCCAAGGTTGAAGCGAAATCACAGAAATGTCATTGTAAGACTCTAAAAAAATTGCTCCAGACCTCAAGGTCTGCTTTGATGTTTTTTGTTACCCTGATTCTGTGATGTTGTTTAGTGATGCCGATAGTTGAATTGATGAGCCGGCGACAGAAGGCTCGTCCTGGGGCGATGACTTTGCAAGCAAAGTTAAGCAGACCAATGAGAGACTGCATTTCGCGAAGCGAGACCTTTTTGGCGTTGTAGAAGTACTGTAATGAAGACTTAAGTTGATTTAATTTTTCGTGAGGGAGGCGCATGGTCATATTGGTGGTGTCGAGTTCGATGCCCAAAAATGTGAGAATGTGGGTAGGCTCCACGGTTTTTTCATCCGCGATGGGAACACCGATGTCAGCGCATATAGACTTGAAAGCCTGAAGGGAGTGGTGGGTGACAAAAGAATGGGGTGGGCCACAAAAAAGAAAGTCATCAAGATAATGAACAATGAACTGGTTCTGTGTATGTTTTTGGATGAGCCAATGTAAAAATGACGAAAACTTCAAACAATGCGCAACTAATTGAAGCCCCAAACGGTAGCATTTTATCAAAGTAGTACTTGCCTTGAACTCTGAACCCAAGCAAATCGAAAACGCCAGGGGATACAGGGAGCAGCCTAAATGCTGACTTAATGTCAGTCTTTGCTAAAATTGCCCCCCTTCCAAGCTTGGCTATCAACTGTGCTGCTTGGTCTATGTTGCTATAATGTACTGAACATGCTTTAGGGTCAATGAAATGATTGATCGATGCATTTTCAGGGTAAGACAGATGGTGTATGAGTCGCATGTCACCATCTTTTTTGGGGACCAGGCCTAGTGGTGAAACTTGCAAGTTGGGAAATGGTGGTGGATTAAAGGGGCCAGCCACGCTTGTTAAGGCAACTTCTTTGTGAATTTTATTGTTAGCTATTGTTAAATTAGCATTAAGGCTAGGGAGATTATTGGATTCGCGTGGTGAAGTTTAAAACCGTGTAGAAAACCTTCCCGAATAAATTTGCCGTCCCTGTATCCTTCCAAATGTTTGCATAAATTATAGAACTTTATAGAGGTGTTGCTCCCAAAGAATATATGGGACTGTTATTTTGGGCATCTGCTGCTTGGCTGGTTGTCTCCACACTTGCTGCATGCGTGCCTGTATCTGCACCTGGGGAAGAAGGGCAACTTACTCCCTTATTGAAATGGTTGCAGTACATTACTGCAGAACGGCTTGGTTGATTAAAATAACTGCCTTGGTTCTGATGAGCATTGTTTCGGGTGTGGGTTTCTGACCTATTCGAAATGTGCAACAACCAAAATTCTTGGTTGATGTTGCCCCACGACAGTTGTGGCTGACTGGCCATTCTGAGGCGAAATTGCTCATCGTATCGAAACCAATAGTTAGACCTAGACGCCGCAAGTCTAATGTCCCTGAGATATTTAATCAATTCTTGCGCCCGTGTCGGAAACTTTTCTAGCATGATGCTAATGAAGATGACAAAAGCGGAAGTCCACTTGTCTATATTGAGGTAAGAATTGGTCTTGGGCTTAACGATGCACAACCGCCCCTCCTTAACCTTAATATCACCTTGTGAATCGTAATCTTGCAATTCGTTGGTGGTTTTAATGAGAAGGGAAAGGTCTATGAATTTGCCCTCCCAAATCTGAGTCTTAATTCTTTGCGGGATGTAGGCGCCCAATGAATCGTAACAACTTAATTGTTGATAAGCACTGAAGAAAAATGTCTCACCCAGCTCTAGCGTGGTGTTAGGGTCTAATGTAGCTGATGAAGGTATCTCTTCGTCAGATACGTAAGGCAATAGTGGCTGGTCTTGGGGTGGACCACGTGGTGATGGAGGGGGCACCGGGGTGCTTTGTTTGCACCGGTTCCCTTTCCCTCTAGCGGGCGTTCCGATGCTCTCTCTTCTTTTCCGAGATGCTCAGGTGTTTGGTCTGGTCCTAACCGGTGGCATTGTCCTAAAAGATGGCAACGATGATGTCAGATTTTTTTTTTTTTTTTTTTTTTTTGGCTGTCAAAAAAAAAACGTCCTTCTTGTTCGGTGGATTTTGAAAAAGAGAACGACATCCGGAGACTGTTTGTTGTTCATTAACTCGTGCCGTAGCATAGTCGTACCATAACGTAGTCGTAAGATGATACCATTGTAGTATAATTGTTAAGGGCGCCCAGGGTGACAGCCCGGGTGGAAACCTGTACTAAATTAATAGTTGACTATTTGATATAAAATCAAATAATCTTGATTAAGTGAAAAACATCAGAAAATCATATTTATTTCATAACTTATGAAGTGAAAAAAGTGAGAAAATCATTTATATTTCATAACTTATTAAGTGAAAAACGTGGGAAAATCATTTATATTTGATAACTTATTAAGTGAAAAACGTGAGAAAATCATTTCTATTTGATAACTTATTAAATGAACAACGTGGGAAAATCATTTATACATGTATTTCATAACTTACTGAGTGAAAAACGTGAGAAAATGATTTATATTTGATAACTTATTAAGTGAAAAACGTGGGAAAATCATTCCTATTTGATAACTTATTAAGTGAAAAACGTGAGAAAATCATTTATATTTCATAACTTATTAAGTGAAAAACGTGGGAAAATCATTTATATTTGATAACTTATTAAGTGAAAAACGTTTTAAAAAAATCATTTATATTTCATAACTTATTAAGTGAAAAACGTGGGGAAATCATCAATCTGAATTGATGCAGGGTTGAAAAATAAACTTTACAAAATAAACGTACATAATGTTTGATGAGCCTCCGCACTGATGTGTAGGATGAGAACCTTAAGCAGAGCGTGAATGCAGCGATAATTGTAACTCCCTTAATCTTTCTGTCATAAAGTAATTCACAAGCACCAAAAGTAATAGACAGAGGTTATATAGGTGTATGGTGCTTTTACAATCAGCTCATATGTCGCCAATTAATACCGGTCGCGGTAGCGCAGTGGTAGAGTATTCACTTCGTATCCGGGAGGTCGTGAGTTTGAGCCGCGCTCGTGCCATAGCAGATCTAGAGTCAAACCTAAGACGTAAACAGTTTATAAAAACTCCCATCTACAATGTATAACCACCGATATATTTTTTGCATATGACATAATGTACTCAGCACCAGGATTTTGTTCTTTTCCCACTTCATTTGCCCCATAAGATGACAGATGAATATGAGTTACCGTACCTATACTGGATTCATAAACTTCACAAAACCCTTACAAAGATACATTGTTGAATCCAGTAAATGTTCTACCAAGTCAATATCTTTGCTCCCCATGAAAATATTAACAGCTGTGAAGGACAAACTTCAAACGTACTGTGCAATTACATATGCCGGAAATAGTATACAAATAAATCAAATATGGGTACTAAAAATTCTAAAGAACTTCTAGTAAAAGCAAATGTTTCTCGAATCACATCAAAACGTATGACTTTTCAACACTTTACACGACCATTCCTCAGGATGAATTGAAGACTAGACTTTCTGACCTCATAGACAATTGCTTCTTTAAGAAAAATTAAAAAATCTAATGATCAGTCTTTCAATAAATTACTTTGTTAAAAACCACTATGTTTCTACACACAAGTACTTTGAAGTTGATATCAAAAAGATGCTGGAGTTCCTCATTGACAATATCTTCATAGTATTTGATAATCAGGTCTTTTAGCAGTCTGTTGGGATGCCATTGGGCACGAATGGTGTTCCTTTGTTAGTTGACCTGTTTTGATATTTTTATGAGGAAGAGTTTTTCCTACAGCTTCTACATGAGAAGAAAAAATCTTTCAACACGTGGCCTTCAACTTTCCATTCAGAGATGTCGACAATGTTTAATCTGCTTTAACAATGATCATTTTCATTCGACATATATATTCGATATATCCCAGTGAGCTCGAAATAAAAGACACCACCATTGCCGGTGAAGAGCTGCAAAATTTAGGCCTATGCCCGGTGCTTACGGCTTTTGAGCAGGAATGGATCTCTATCATGACACACCTACTATGACACTGGACCTCGGTTTTTGCGGTTTCATCCGAAGGACCGCCACATTTAGCTGCCTCTTACGACAACCAAGGGGGTACTGAGGACCTATTCTCGGGACCTCAACTTTATGACAAACAGGATGATTTCAACTGATACATTGCTAACTTCCCATATCTATTAGCAATATTCCATTATCACCTGTATATGGTGTTCATGTCATTCAACTGATTCAATACATATTAGTTTGTTCTGCGTTTGGTCTGTCTTTAAATTGAGGCAAGCTACTTATAAACAAGTTTATATTACAGGGGTTTAAACAGTCTCATTTAAAGTCAGCATTTCACAAATCATATTGTCGTTATGACGATCTACATGTAGTTTGCCAATACAACCTGTCATTACGTCAAATGCTGTCTGACGTGTTTAACACCAATTGTTAGTCCGTTCTGCGCCCACTCATGTTTATTGCGGATTGGAGCAATCCGCAATAAACATTAGTGGGCGAAGAACGTTGTTTACCTTGACAGAGTTAACGGCAAATGTGACTGGTCGACAGGGGATGCTTACTCCTCCTTGGCACCTGATCCCACATTTGGTATATTCGAGGGTCCTTGTTTACCCAACTCTTAATTTTGTATTCATTTTAGGAGTTATGAGATTGATCACTGTTCGTTATCTTCACCTTTTCATGAATAAGAGAATTTCGAAAACTTATTGCTCATCTACAGGACACCACCAATCATCTCTCAATATATGATTTGGCTACTGCATAAAATGTAAGAGGAGTTTCTCTATTCAAAAACGTCGTTTTTCAACTCCCATTCCCCCCAGGGTGAAATGGAAAACTCTGAAACCTTATTGCACATCTATAGGACATAATTAATACGCAATTTCCGAGTTGCCCAATAGTTCTTTCCCTTTGTTGAACTCTTACGCACAGTGAGACGCAAAACATACTGTCGTCCACACGCGGTGGGTAAAAATGATTATCGCTGCAATGATATATTGCCTAAACGCTGATTATCAGACAACATGCAACCACCCAAACTGCAGGGACACACAATATTAGTAAGTTTATTAGTTTATTAGATAATAAAATATCTCAAACAGAAATCGATAATCAACATTTTTCTATGATTAAAATATCACTCGCGCAGAAGAGGAAATAAAAAATAATTTTATATTTAATTTAATGGCCTAATTCAATCAAATAGCATTCTTGATATGGTCAGTTTAATGTATACGAACAGCTGATATAAACAGAATTTACACTTTCATTACTTTTATTCGTATTAACATAGCTAGTCTATAGTATATGTATACATCTTGTACCCACCCAAGCGTTCAACAGAACACTGAACTTACCTCTATCACAAAAGAGCTGATATCTCGAAAGTTGCCTATTGCATTCCAAAAGATGATTCGGTTACTGTATAAAATGTGAGAAATTACGGGAACCAGAGTTTTTCTTGTCAAAAAAAAAAAAAATGCCGCAATTTGGTACTCAGGATGAAAATTCCGAAACCTTATTGCACATCTACAGGAAACTACCATATGCTTATTTGACTACTGCCTAAATTGTAAGAGAAATTATTCTGGGAACCAGGTTTTTTATAGAATAAATGTCGTTTAAAACATCCATTTGGCCCCCAGAACGAAAATGAAAATTCCGAAACGTTGTTACACATATACAGAACACCATCAATCATCTTCCAAAAGACAATTTGGATACTGATTAAAATGTACATCAACAATCATATTCAAAAGATAATTTGGCTACTGATTAAAATGTAAGGGGGGTTCTGGGAACGAGAGTTTCCGTAGTTTTAAACCCTTATAATTTCTCCCAGTGTGAAACTGAAAATTCCGAAACCTTATTGCACATGTACAAGAAACCAACAATTATCTTCAAAAGATGATTTGGCTACTGCGTAAATGTAAGAGGAGTTCTGGGAACATAATTTTTGTAGAAAATCGTCACTTTTGACACCAATTTTGTCCCAAGGATTAAAATGATAATTCCAAAACCCTCTTGCACCACTTATTATATTCCAAACGATTGATTGGTTACTGCTTAAGGATGCAGAGGACAGTTTTTTTTGTTTTTCGTGATGTGGGAAGGGGGTATACATCTAAGGTTATGACAGGTTAATGAAACATCATACTACCCTGTTTTCTCAATATTTGTATTTCATATTAGTGTAGTTATTAAATTAGGGCCCTTAATTAAATGTCATCCATACATGCAGGTGTTGCTGCACAAAACATGCCCTGAGCAGGTGCCCCCTTCTTGCTTTGCTTTTCCCTTCATTTAGGCTAAATCAGCACCCCACCCCCACCCCACACACACCACCACCACCACCACCACCACAGTACCAACCGAGAAGCGAGGGGATATAGACGCTGTGCATAATCAAGAACCCTGTCTGACCTTCTTAAAAATCTACCTTTCATATGGGGACATCCACCTTCCCTCTGAGCTACTTACCTTTTCCTGGAGATTTTAGTCTGAATTTCTTCAGCTGCTGACCACGTGTCTTTGTTTCACATTTGCACCAATCTATATACTAGGCATCATGGTGACACCTACATGTTGCATATAATTGTTTTCACTAAGCACTCAGCTACACTTGAAATGTATCCTAAAATTATTCTACACATTTTTACACATGTAATATCACTTCAAATATGGAGTATCTCCAATTTTTAAGAAACTTGACCGGGCCTATAGTAGTATACACTATCAAATAAAAAATGGGCCTATAGTGCGAAATTGTCCCCTGCTACCTAAAATAAAAGAGGGGTTTGAGGAAGAAAACAGTGTGACAGATGGATGGACGGAAAGTGCAGGTATTTGAAAATGCATGAGAATATGAACTGCAACAATTTATGCTGGCATTCAGTATGCACTTCATGCCCTTACGCATTTTCAAAACTGAAAACTATTTCATATTATATGACGTGACAATGTATTCACTGTTTAATGTAATCCAACTCTTTCAGTGTTCGTTATAGCCTGTGACAGTGTCGCTCTCAGAGAACTCATGTTAGTGGCCCATTCCCGTGGGATGACAAATGGAGACTACGTTTTCGTGTATTATGAGGGATTTCGTGGCATTGAGACCGGAGACATTTCCTGGAGGAAAGGGGACAAGAATGACGATGTAAATATCCATGTATATATATGCTGTATTATTTGGACGAAGTCGATAGAATCCGAACATTCATATGATACTTGCGATGTACGACTTGGTATCATTGGAAAAACGAATTAAGACCTTACCAGACCATATATTTTTTTTTATATGTGCGTATCAGGTAAAATAAATATCTTTAAAAAAAAAACAACAACAACAAAGAACAATCAAATAAACAAGGAATAATAAGGAAGAATTTAGTTAACACGGTTAAATGATGTAAATATCTAGAAGGAAAAAATGTATTAGAACACTATAGCGGAATTCAAAAGCAACAAGTTGTAAATTTACTTGTTTTCTATACGATATTTTAACTTCCCTCATCTACATATCAAAATATAATTTGAGGAAAGGTTCCAATTTTTTCTTACAAACGTGTGACCTTGTCGTACCCCCTACGCTTATCTTTATATGAATATGATATCGAACAATACCCGTTTTCTTTCAATAGATTGTGAAGAAAGCTTACGAGTGTATGTTCGTTGTTAAATTGTTTCAACCATCCAGTGCTGAGTTCAAAAAATTTGAAGCAAAGGTGAAGAACCGATCCCTGGAACTGTACAGTTTTGACTACGATGCTAACGGATTTGATGTAAGTGTACACGTAACGGATTTGATGAAAGTGTACACGTAACGGATTTGATGTAAGTGTACACGTAACGGATTTGATGTAAGTATACACGTAACGGATTTGATGAAAGTGTACACGTAACGGATTTGATGTAAGTGTACACGTAACGGATTTGATGTACATGTAAGTGTACACGTAACGGATTTGATGAAAGTGTACACGTAACGGATTTGATGTAAGTGTACACGTAACGGATTTGATGTAAGTGTACACGTAACGGATTTGATGTACATGTAAGTGTACACGTAACGGATTTGATGGAAGTGTACACGTAACGGTACTCTGAATGAATCACAAGTCATTGAGCAATGTTGTTTTAAGGCGATTGTGTAGGGTACATCAGGTCTTCCGGCGTATTGTTCCATCACTAGTACTTCACTTCAGCATATTTGGTTTTAAATCCTCTCCGTCTTATACTTTATATATTTGTTACAGTAACAAACTCATTTTATCTCAGGTAAATCCATATGTCACCGCCTTCTACGATGCATTCAGTATTTATGGACAAGCACTGAAAGAGACATTACAAGCCGGTCAGGACTATAGGAACGGTCAGGAGATCAACAAAAGAATATGGAACAGAACTTTTCATGGTCTGTCCAATTTTCTAGAAAGAATATGTATATGATTACCACAGTTGTACATGTACTTATAATCAAATTAGACTCATCCTTGTAGAATTTCGTTAAGCCTTTCCCTTTAAAATGAATCCAAGAATATTTAGATATTCAATATGCTTGTGAAATGAATTCGGCATCTATATTTGTTACGAAGAATGACAACAATAAACTATTTGCCTATATTTTACTTGGTCTATGGTAAAGGCTGAACATTTCAAGTAAATTCCTCTCAATTTTCTTAAAGATTATAAACTGCACCATCCAACTTTTATCAATAAGCAATTAAAATTGAGAAATTCACAAACCCTAACTATTTCAACTTCATATCAAAGTTGCTTATTTGAAGTGTTGAGTTGAACATGTACGTGGTATTTTTTTCTCATTATTATAAACCACCATAATCTTTCCTGATACAGGAGTTAGTGGTGAGATTTATATCAATGCTAATGGTGATAGAGAAATGGATATGATATTAACGGATATGGAACCGGAAACGGGGAAATTCCAGGTAAGGCATTCACTATGTTGTACATTATTATTTTTTCACTGCAATGTACAGAAGCAATTACAATTTACAGCATTGTATTGTGGGTAGTATTACAATTTACAGCATTGTATTGTGGGTAGTGTTACAATTTACAGCATTGTATTGTGGGTAGTATTATAATTTACAGTACTGTATTGTGGGTAGTATTACAATTTACAGCATTGCATTGTGGATAGTATTATAATTTACAGTACTGTATTGTGGGTAGTATTACAATTTACAGCATTGCATTGTGGATAGTATTACAATTTACAGCTTTGTATTTTAGGTAGTGTTACAATTGAATTTACCGCATTGTATTGCAGGTAGTGTTACAATTGAATTTACCGCATTGTATTGTAGGTAGTGTTACAATTAAATTTACAGCATTGTATTGTAGGTAGTATTAGAATTTACAGCATTGTATTGTAGGCAGTGTTACAATTTACAGCATTGTATTGTGGGTAGTATTACAATTTACAGTATTGTATTGTGGGTAGTATGCAATTTACAGCATTGTATTGTGGGTAGTATTACAATTTACAGCATTGTATTGTAGGTAGTGTTACAATTTACAGCATTGTATTGTGGGTAGTATTACAATTTACAGCATTGTATTGTGGGTAGTATTACAATTTACAGCATTGTATTATGGGTAGTATTACAATTTACAGTACTGTATTGTGGGTAGTGTTACAATTTACAGTACTGTATTGTGGGTAGTGTTACAATTGAATTTACAGCATTGTATTGTAGGTAGTGTTATAATTGAATTTACAGCATTGTATTGTGGGTAGTATTAGAATATACAGCAATGTATTGTGGGTAGTATTAGAATTTACAGCATTGTATTGTAGGTAGTATTATAATTTACAGCATTGTATTGTAGGTAGTATTAGAATTTACAGCATTGTATTGTAGGTAGTAGGCCACTTCTACGGGTGGAAAGGAAAATTCGAATTTGACTCCAATGTCTCTATTCACTGGCCAAACAATAATGGGCCACCGGCAAATCGTCCGCGATGTGGCTTCACTGGCGACTCACCCGTGTGTCAAATCAAAGGTAAGGTGTATTGGAAATTGTATGTTTGTTTCTTACATCCTACTGGTATTTCTCATGCTTTTGAATGCATGGTCATATGCTAAGTGTGATATACCAATACCAATCTAATCTAATGTTATTGGAGTTTTATATATCATTTAAACCTAATAATCTTCAACTACATAACGGACACACACCCTCAGCTTATTTCAAAATACATGTATATGAATTTCAGAATTCCCTTTGATTGGTATTATATCTATCGTGTTTGCGGGTATGATTTTAATCCTGGGAGTATCCGTAGTCATTGGATACAGGTGAGAAGTGAACTCTTACATGTATCTATATATGATGAAATTGGAGTAGTTTCAAGAGTGGAATGAACCGTATTCATTAAGCAATATAATGTCCTATGGTTTCATTGAATAATGAAATAAGAAAGTAATTGAATAAGATATTTTTGAAAGCACCTCTTCCCCAGTGTTTTTAACCACCTGAATTCGTTTTTAGTGTAGTACATTGTAGTATATAGGGACCTTTCTCCATTGTCATCGCCTCACTCGGCAACACTAATAATTGACAAGCAATTACACGCGTTTCAACATGTACAAAAATGTATAATGGGCGATTTACCAGAGAAACGGAGAGCGCAGTAAACAGTACAAATCTCTGTTTTACTTGGATTTTCAGTAGGGCGTGACTTTCCTGACGCTACGTACTTACTGCCTGTCAAATGGTGACCTACATTCTCATTGGTTGCGAGATTAGCTCATCAATATTCACAACATTACACAAGTAGAAAGTACTGACTCATTGAAAACTTTTTTCTATGGTTGATAAAACGCTCTAGGTGTTTACATGCCGTATTTACATGTACGTAGTAAATAAAGTATTTGTTATCTTTGTAGATATGCTTTCCAGAGCAAAGGCATTTCGTTATTTAGATGTATTTATTTCTTTTCGATATTTTTCTGTGCGGAAGTGAAATGGGTGTATCATAAATACCTGTAGTATATTTAAAAGCGAATACATGTACAACACTTTGTAAAAAAAAAAAAAAAAAAGTTACAACCAATTTGTTCTATTTTATAATATTAATGCAATTTGTATAATGACTTTTTAGGGGGCCACAGGGGGAAAAACCCAACCATATTACCTGTACACTCTCGTGTATATACTTACTTAAATTTGTCTTATTATCATACCTTTTATGAGTTTTCTCAGACATGTAAATTATCAAAGACGGGAACCTGTAAGTCAATTAGTTGAAGTTTAAAGTATCTAGGACCAGGAGTGGGAGGGATAACAGACGGATGAACGGACGGGCAGGGTGGGAACGCCCACATCACGGACATTGACTGGCGTATAAGATCAATCAGTGACTGTAACTTCATAGAATCATTGTGTATTGAAGTTTTGTTTGATCACGGCCATGGGCGGCTGACTGTTGCCTAATGACCCTTTGCATAGATGAATTTATAGGTTTTTATGTTTTCAATCATGTACATATTGATAGGAGAATGAAAAATGAGTCTGAAATCCACAGTAACTGGTGGCGGATTCCTTGGGTGGATCTTACCTGGATTTCTTGTGGCAAAAGCAAAACTTCTAGCATAGGACTCTCCGTGGCTAAGGTTGTCAGTTCTATTATTGGTTGTGTTTTTGTGAATGTTTTAACTACATATATGTGTGTTATCGTCCTTAATTTAAGGTAGCTCATTACGCTAAAATTTTATTTAATGACTCGTTAAAACACCTCTTATGAGGTATGATTTCACCATCAAAAGAGTGATACAAGCTCTTGCGTATTTTATATGATTTTTTTTTGTGATTTTATCCCGGAATGATAAAAAAAAGTTGCAATGTTTGCAAATAACACACCCTAGTGTCCAAATTTTGCTGTGATTTGATGTATAATATGAATATCTACGAAAACATGCCTGAATGACTCAGATAAACGGTCAATTTTTATAAATGAAAAAATATTTATGAAAATTTAAAACGTTATTTGTTAATAATTTTTAGATTTACGGATAAAATCTTCCAAAAAAAACCCACCCCAAAACAAAAAAATTTAAAAAAAAACAACAAAAAAACAAAAAAAACCACACACCCCTCAAAAAACCCCCAAAACATTACGGATAAAATCTTCAAAAAAAAAAACAACCAACAAAACACCCCCCCCCCCCAAAAAACAACAACCAAAAAACCCCTTGTCTATTAGATAAAGGATATATCAGAGAAATATATTTCAAACATAAATTGAAATGAAATGGTCAAAATTCAGAAATATTACGATTTTTCAAATTTGAACCAAACCCGATCGAAGTTATATAAAAGTAGTCATAGAGAACATTGTAATCAGAAAACTACATTCCCTTGCTGTAAAATGGTTTACAAATCAAATGAATTTATAAAGGAAATTAATCTATTGATGAAAAATGCGTACAATTAGCAAAAATATGATTATTTCAGTGTTTTCTATCAATTTTGATCGGGATCGGTACTTTTTTCTCTCATTTTCATAATATATATATCTGAAATTTGGTCGTTTCGTTTCAATTTCTTTTTAAAATATGTTTCTTCTATATATATCGCTTTTCTAATTGACATGCTTTTCGAAGATTTTATCCGTAGATTTAAAAAATATTAACAAATAACGTTTTAAATTTTCATAAATATTTTTTCATTTAAAAAAAATTGACTGTTTATCTGAGTCGTTCAGGCATGTTTTCGTAGATATTCATATTATACATCAGATTATGGTGAAATTTGGACTCTAGAATCTCTTATTGGCAAAAAACCAACCTTTTTTATCATTCCGAGAAAAATCACAAAAAATTCATAAAAAATAATTGAAAGCTTGTATCACTCTTTCGATGGTGAAATCATACTTCATAAAAGATGTTTTAACGAGCCATTAAATAAAATTTTGATGTAATGAGTTACCTTAACATATACTGACAGGTTTTACTGCAAGAAAAGAGCGAAAAAGAAGTAAAACGTCAATGATAAATTTCAATTTTCTTTCGATGGAATGAACAAGCGATAAAGTTTTAGTTAGACATATCATTTTTATTTTTATATATTTCAGTTGAAATCAATGTGTGATGAGGAATTGACCACACTCGAATTCAAAAGGAATGTGTTGGCTACATATAAGGTTTGTGATGTAAAAATGTTTGCATTAAATGTAAATGAACATACATTTAACATTACAATCAATCCGAAAGCTGCAGATCTGGGAAAGCCCAGAGAGCTGCAGATCCACTCCTTGTAAAACCCTTCGATTTACGGTGCAGAGAAAATGGCTACGTCAACAAACAAAACCATTTTTCGGGTTGTATGAGACTTTAATGAAGGTTTGAAGGTATGTTTGGACACAAGTATAGTAGGGAAATGTGTTAGGATTTTTTATATTAAATTTCTGAGACGGTGATGCAAGAATACAGCGATATAAATCGTCAACCATGTTCAGTTTTTGTCTGAAAAAATAACCTGTAATACAGGACTTTCGAGATACGGATCCACTCTGACATTTATCACACGTTGAACGTGCTTTGTAGGGCATGTCACTTCCGGATTACAATAACAACTAAGTAAACAAGCATGGAGTACTTCAACTGCTATCACATTCCTGCATTAAAATATGCTATCTTTCAAAGATAGGAACCACTACAACAGCATTTGATTGAAGTATGCGAGTTGGCGAGGGAAATAAATCTAGGGAATATCTTGAGGATGTCGGCAAAACTTCACGCCTTGCATACAAGGATACGCGTCTTAATGTGCCTTTTCCCTTCCATCTAATTTTCACTCAGGTACTATGCAGCAATACTGATTTGGATCGTCATCGTAGGACTGTGCATAACTATTTACGGACTGTCTGCTAGCGAAACACCATTTCTTTGCCCTACAATTGGTTACTATCACGTGTCCGTGGTGTATAAACGTCAATTCTAATCGGTCGTTCCGGCACATTCCAAAGTTCCGTATTGCCGAAACGTTTGTGAAATTTAACAAGAGTACCGCAAACACTACAACAGAAAACAGAACTGTGCACTGATAGCATACACATTTCGAATAGAAAAGCCTTAAAGACCCCCCCCCCCCCAAAACACCGTACGGTTGCTCCACGGATGACTGAATGTGGGCGGAGCTTATCCATGGTCAATGTTATTTACCTGGAATTTACCTGGCCAAGAGATCGGTTGTTGTGTATATTTTTATGATATACACAGGAAATTTCTCAGGTTATTACAAATTATGCTTAGTGTCTTGATTTGTGCAAAAAAAAAATAAATTCAAATTTCTACCTACATGCATACCGCATTTCTATTTCCCGTAAACCTTCAAACTTGGTCATATTTATGTATTGCAAATGACAGGTTTAGCCCATTTCTAAACCTTTGCTTTTTAAAACTTCTAATTAAATTGTTATATATCGTATATAAATAATTTCCGAAATATAATATTACCCGGCGTTTCCAGGCACTTCCTGGTGTCCTGGGAGTTCGCGGTGTCGTGGGTGTAGTAGGTAAAATATCCATGTTTCGAGAGAATGAATAAATCCAAGTAGATCTGTGTACATATACAACCAAATGAAGAATGGTCAAGATACCCCTCAATATGGGCCGTCTGTAGGGTTTCTGTAGCTGTAGTGTTTGCGTAATGGTGGTATCCCAAACAGAAGCTGACACGAAGTCCCCCCCCCCTTCCTCTCTCTCTCTCTTTAGGGTTTCTGTGGACGTAGTGTTTGTGTAACGATGGCATCCCAAACAGAAGCTGACACGAAGTGTACATCCCCTCCCCTCTCTCTCTTTAGGGTTTCTGTGGACGTAGTGTTTGTGTAACGATGGTATCCCAAACAGAAGCTGACACATAGCTAGTCTACCCCCCCCCCCCTTTCTCTCTCTCTCCCTTACTCTCAATCATTGACTAAATGGGTAATTATTGTCATACGTATGCAACACTATTGCCATGCCATATTATTTCATATATATTATTGCTACAGTTTTACACATTTCTCTCTCTCTCTTTATAAACATAAAACCCTGATAAATTATAAATAGCTCAATAACTCTCTCTCTCTCTCTTTATCTTTATAAATATAAAACCATGATAAATTATAAATCTCAATAACTCTCTCTCTCTCTTTCTCTCTCTCTCTCTCTCTCTCTAAATATAAAGCCGTGATAAATTATAAATAGAAATATCTCTAACTCTCTCTCTCCCCCCCCCTCTCTCTCTCTAAATATAAACTTAAAGCCGTGATAAATTATAAATAGAAATATCTCAATAACTTATTTATGCTTTTTTACTGTTGTTTGATTTCTGATTGTGTAATTTATAATCCATGTGGTATCTCAAACAGAAGCATTTTTTAAACTACTGTAACAGTTTTACGCATGGGCAATATAACCATTATACTGTTGATGTGCTGCGCCAATAAAGAATTGTTCATGTTTTTATAGATATAAAGCCATAATAAATCATTAATAGAAAGTATTCCAATAACTTATGTTTGGGTTTTTTTATTATTATTGTTTGATTTCCGATTGTTTAATCTATAATACATGTATAAAGATGGAGAGAGAAAATACGATGATAAATTGCATTGTATAGGGGAAGTTAGAAATTAAAATATTCTAGGTGCGAGTCAATGCTATCAAAACTCGGGTATACTGGGGCTTTCCTCGAGATCTGAAGACTGCCGGTCATCATTAGCCATGATTGTTATCAAAACATCTTTCTCAGGTAGCTGTAGACCACGGTCTCTGCAAACGTCAATCAACCTAAGCTCTATTGTTAAAAGTTTGATTGACCAGCGGCTTATCATTGATCGCGACACAGGTAAAATTTGGGGGCGTTAACTTAAAGTTGGGTCTTTAAAGTAGGTCAAGGTATACTAATATATCTGTGAACTGATTATGTATTTCTCTGAGAAAGAGGTTGTGACAAAATGTCAGTGGAAAATCTTTATAGCCCAGAAAACTATTTGATATACTTTTAGCACTAAATAGGTCATGGTGCAGCATTCAAATTGAAATTTAATACATGTATGATTCTCAACAACAAATTATATAACATATATTACCGATAAATCATGTCTTGATATCATAATTGTCAATAGTAAGTAATATCGTAATATAACTGTCTTGTTGGCCTAGTTTTGTTAAATTTTGGTCAACTTCCATTCATGAATATGGTAGATTGATCACAAAAATATCTAAGTTATTATTATATCTAAGAGAAACACATGCACCATCGGGTATGAAATGTAATTATGAAAAGTAAATCTTTTTTTTTTCAACAGGGGGCTAAGGTGTTTCTATTCAAGTTGAATCGAGACGTGTTGCCTACCACGAGAGAATTCCTTTTAGATTTATTACAGGTGAGAGGGTTTTTGATGACGCAGTGTCTTCAAAATATTTTTATCAAGTTATAAAAAAAAATTAGTCTATTTGACAAAATGCTTGTTTCAGCTGAGAAACATACATTGTGAGAACTTGACAAAGTTCATTGGCTTGACTGATGGTCCATCAGGTCTCTACGCCATGAATGAATACTGTACCCGTGGTGATCTAAGAGTAAGTTATTCTCATTATAATATAAAACCTCTATAATGGTATTTCTTTCTGTGATATATAATCGGTAAGAGCAAATTTGGAAAATGATTAATTGGTTGAGGTTTTATGCCGTTTTGGCAACATTTCAGCCATTTTACGGCGGTCAACTAATTGAAATGTGTTTGGTTGTGAGTGTTTGGGTTTCCCTGACGGCCCCCTGTGAGCCTACTCTTTTTCGAACATCAGGGAAACGAATTTTTGCGTGCCAAGGGGATTGTTATCCCACCTTTTAACGTCTTATCCGACGGACATAAAAGTTAAAAGCACATTTAAAAATCATTTTGTGTATATAAACAGTTGACTTGTATTATAAAAGTTTTCAAATTTTTCTGTGAAAGTCACATTCTTGTAAATATTGTATAATATAATGATTGTCGATATTTGTAAAAAGTTCTTTTATTGATTGCACATTATCAGAAAGTCTATTTCGTATGGCAGTAAAATCACTAAAAGAATGTGATGTATAGTTAACAAGGTATGCATTCTGGCTGTTTAGTAAGTAAGAATGAGTTAATTTTGAATGTCCGATGCGTAGTCTTTTAAAGTGTACAATATCATCTTGAAGCGCATTTTTTGCCGCTTTGTCTGCTGCAAATTTGTAAAACATGTACATATTTTGATAGGATATTCTTAGCAATGAATCGTTTAAACTGAACTGGGATTTCCGGGCCTCTTTAACCCATGACGTCATTCAGGTATATGTTTCCTTTTTTCTCTGGCTCAAGATTATCCATCGAAATGATTAACATGAATGACGTAATCATAATTGAAATCCTATATACTGTAATTTGTATTGGAAGAAATTGATTCTCTAGTAAATACTTTTCAAGTCTTCTTAAAAAAAAATATCGAGGAATAGTTACAAAAACAGTCCAAAAAAAAAAAAAAAAAGCTTTAATGATATCAAAGAAATATATGATGTTATATATGTGCAGTATCTTCAAATCTACAGGCAATGGTCTATATCCATGGTTCCAACTTAAAATATCACGGCCATCTAAATAGTATGAACTGTGTCATCGACAGTCGTTTTGTATTGAAAGTTACTGAGTTCGGAATACAATCTCTGCGGGATTTCAATATAAATCTTACCGGAAAAGGTATGGAAATATATGTTTTACAATCCACTTTGGGTTTATTATCCGGAGGGATCCGTATCATGTATTTTACCTCTCTCTATACGAACAAATTAACTGTGATTATATGCAATATTTTTATTGTTTAAATTCTTGTTCTGTCTTGACTAGGAAATTGTTATTAAAACTTCCTGTGGTATATATACAGAATCTCTCTGGATGGCTCCCGAGTTGTTGCGTACTCCGACAACCAAGAGAAATGTTATAGAAATGCAGAATGCTGACATCTACAGCTTTGGAATTATTCTATACGAAATATTGTCACGTAAGGAACCGTTCGAGGACGACACAGATGTTCTATTCTTTGAAGGTATGCAAAGACAAATTTTATATGCAGCGTTATATACCATGATTGTTAAAAAGATATAATTCTAAACCGTTTTGATATTTACTTCCTTTGAACGTGTATATGACTTCACTAGTTTTACCTAATATTTCAGAGATAATAAGAAAACTGAAGGAGTTTAATGGAACGCCATTTCGCCCACGGTTAGAAGTTGCGGGTTTGGACTTAGGCATGGTGAATGTGATGAAGCTTTGCTGGGATGAAAGTCCCAAAAATAGACCAACCTTTTCTGCCATCAAAATGGAATCTACAAAATTGGGCTGGTAATGCTAACTAATTGGGAAATGTTACTTTAGTTTGTACTTATTCTTGAAATTTTTTTTAATGAATCATTGCTAACCTACATATTGATCTTTTAATGGGTTAACGTCAAAATGTTTATAGCGGGGGAAATCAGTTATCTACATCGAAGGTAGAATGGGCTATATTTTCTATTGAAGAGCCGAAGTACAAAAAGCGTACTAATTGGAGATATCCTTGTGCTCATTACGTACAAATTGTATTCAAAGTTTCCTTTGTTTAAATCATCAATTAATGTCATTCATAGTCTTTCTTAATTTTTCCATAATTTAAGTGAACGATATCATAATGCTCTCTGATTTTTAAGGAGGTATGCTACACCAGAGAAATTTGATGTAGATGAAAAGTGGAGGATATGTACAACAATATTTTGAAGTTGAAAATTTTCAAATTTACATCATTTGATCAAAAAATACAGTTTTAGTAGAAGATAGTCTGGAAAAAAATTTAAAACCCATGCTGGACTTGAACCTGTCTTGAACACCAATCGGTATGCTAACCTACTGAGCTACTCGGCCAGGTATTTAAATTGAAAAGGAAAAGTCAAATATTGCTGATACTGATTTTTTCCTCCATGTTTTTAAAGAAAGTCAGCCATTATGAGATGTAGAGTACCTCCTTAAATAACTGATCACCTTTTGTACGACGCTTGTCTGTCTGTAAACTTTTCATCTTCTACAAACCACTGGATCTATCAATTACAATCAAACTTGGCACAAATCATCCATGGCTAAAGGGAATTCAAGTTTTTTGAAATCATGGCCCCCGTGGGTAGGGTGGGACCATAATACGAGATCACTGTTTTGACATGCAAACATCCCCAGGGAGTACAGATCTAAGTTTATCCAGGAGTAGGATGGGGCCACAATAGGGGATCAAAGTTTTACATCGGAATATATAGGGAAATATATTCCCACCTCTGGTATATCCAGGGGCCCGTGTTTGCCCAACTCTCTATTTTGTATTGCCTATAGGAGTTATGAGATTGATCACTGTTCGTTATTTTCACATTTCACATAGATGATATATATATTGCCACGACAGTATTGAAAAATTTAAACATGTAATATTCGCGGTTTATTATTATTTTTTCACGATGTTTGCAATTATGGTAACGTTAAAAACTTCATTAGAATATATTTTGCATGGAAATCATTAAAAACTGATCAAAGAAAAATACAATAAGAAGTTTATGTTCTGATTAGATTTGTTAACAGACTAGCATTTTGTCCTGACGTTTGTGACTGCTGTTTGTGCACACTCTTCTATGTTACCGCCGCGGTGGTCTAGAGGTAGAGTGTTCGCCCCGCATGCGGAAAGTCGGAGTTCGAATCCCGGTAACTATAGAATTATGTCGTTAAAACAGGTAGTGACAGTTCCATCGCCAAACGCTCGACATCAGGTGTGAATGTAATGGGTCCTCGGATATGACCTTTAAAACGGATGTCCCATATCACAGAAGGTGTGACACGCTAAAGAACCCTCACTGCTCGATGGCTGTTAGTGCCGAGCATAGGCCAAAATTTGAAGCTCTTCACCGGTCTAGGTGACGTCTCCATATGAGTGATACATTCTCGAGAGAGACGTTAAACAAGATACAATCACCTAGAAGGAAAACTTCGTAGGCATGATACAGACCAAACTATTGGGACTAGGACCGTCAAACTTGCTACATATACGCTTCATGCCAAGTGGAGGACGTGTAGGCAGGATACAAACCGTAAGCTCCAGAATTTTACAACGTGGTATATTTAATCAATGAGAGGAAGATCCTTATTGTTTCTCAATGATCAGCATGAGAGGAAGATGCATATTGTATTTCAAGGTCAAGGTCGTTATATCAGTTAATATGAAAACCTCGTATGCAGAAAACACCGAACTATTGGGGTTATGACCGTCAACCTTGGTGCACATACTCCTTATGCCAAGTGGAGGACGGAGTTTGTTCTTCAAGGTCAGAGGTGAAAAGTCTAGGTCGTAGTATCACTTAGTAAGAAAACGTATCTTATAGGCAGGATACAGACTGAACCGTTGGGGCTAGGACCATTAAACATGGTACACTTACACCTTATGTCAGGTGGCGGATTCCTATTGTTTCTCAAGGTCAAAAGTCAAGGTCGTAGTACCACTTGATAATGAAACCTTGATTCTGTTATGGATACATTGCCCTGAATTTCTCTCGGAGGAATATATGTTTAGTTTGCACTTCAGCTGTAATGGTGCACCATGACCTACGTAAGAGGTAAAAGTAGGTCAAACAGTTTTCCAGATATTTTTACTATAATGAATACAGGTACTTCCCTGAAATTTTGTCACATTCTCCCTCTCAAAGAAATTTACGTTATCAATTCACATTTGAACTTAATTGGTGTACCGTGACCTACATCAAATATATGTATGGACTTTTTCTCATCATGGAGACAGATATTGCACTGATGGCGTATGTTGCACCGTTTGCGGTACTGTTGTTAGTGGATATAAACATTGATTTCCGGTTTTTATGGTTTCAATTAAAGGGATAGAACAGGTGATAAGTTCTTGGATAATCTTCTCTCTCGGATGGAAGAATATGCTAATAATCTCGAAGACCTGGTAGATGAGAGAACGCAAGCATTTTTAGAAGAGAAACGGATATCAGAGGAACTGCTTTACCAAGTCCTTCCAAGGTAAGATGTTCACCAGCAAACTACTTGAGATACATTTCATCTATCTTCCTACATCTCATCTATCTTCCTACATCTCATCTATCTTCCTACATCTCATCTATCTTCATACATCTGATCTATCTTCATACCTCTCATCTATCTTCATACATCTCATCTATCTTCCTACATCTGATCTATCTCCCTACATCTGATCTATCTTCCTACATCTCATCTATCTTCCTACATCTGATCTATCTTCATACACCTGATCTATCTTCCTACATCTGATCTATCTTCATACACCTGATCTATCTTCCTACATCTGATCTATCTTCATACACCTGATCTATCTTCATACCACTCATCTATCGTCCTACATCTCATATATCTTCATACATCTGATCTATCTTCCTACATCTCATCTATCTTCCTACATCTCATCTATCTTCATACATCTGATCTATCTTCCTACATCTCATCTATCTTCATACATCTGATCTATCTTCATACCTCTCATCTATCTTCATACATCTGATCTATCTTCATACCTCTCATCTATCTTCATACATCTGATCTATCTTCATACATCTGATCTATCTTCATACACCTCATCTATCTTCCTACATCTCATCTATCTTCCTAGATACTCGTGTGATGCCTATGACAAAACGACATTCACAGAATCAAACTCAAGATTATGTTCCGTAGAAAATGTGCGCTTTAGCGTTTTCGATTTCAATTAATAAATATCAGACAAATAAATACGATTTAGATTTTTGTTTAAAGAACTGTTATTCTGCATTTTATTTTAAGTATAATTCAAGTCATAATATTGCTTGTTATATTGTCCCTGAATGTTTTCATCGAGATTATTACTATATAAACATACTAACATTAAAAAATCTGCTAATGTCGGAATTATTAGAAGAATTGAAGATTCTTGAAATTGACAGTTTAATGGGCTTGCATACAAGGGCTCTATGGTGCCTTACCATTCTTGGAAACAAGAATATCATAAAGATGATGCAATATTCTATAATATTTCTTATAGGCCTAGTAACTATTTGTATATAGTTACAGTTTGTCGTAAATAGCATAGGCTCCTGGGTCAAGGCTATTGCACTATAACCTATATGTAAACGATGGAGGAAATTCAAACCACGAATAAATACTTCTCTCTGATCTATGGTGTCTCTTTATACATTTTTTTCATGTTCCAGGAAGCTGAAATACACGTGTCATTATCACAGAACACTAATTTATCTACGTTTTAAAAAATGTCTTATCCCACTGATTCATAATATTGTGGTAATGGGGAGAGGAGAAAATCTGTATAGCCCTCCTAAAGTTGTCTTCACCCTCGAAGACACACACAACCCAGGTTCTTTTTGCCCCTGGCAGGACAACCTGCAAATTCAGGGGTGGTCAACGGCACCAAATGTAGTATATATAGGAGAGAGGAGAATTTTTTTGGCTAGACCGGGAATCGAACCCGGGACCCCTGCATTACTAGTCAGGTGCTCTAACCACTGAGCTATCCAGGCCGATATCCACGGTCCGTATAGCCCTAATTAGTACAATATATTATTATACCCCCGCAACAAGTTGTGGGGGGGGGGGGGTATACTGGAATCGGGTTGTCCGTCTGTCTGTCCGTCCGTCTGTAGACGCAATGGTTTCCGGGCTCTAAAGCATTATCCTTTCCACCTAGAGTCACCATATCATATATATGGACTACCCATGGAATGAAGATGTTCCCTATCGATTTTGGGGTCAAAAGGTCAAAGGTCAAGCGCACC
Source organism: Ostrea edulis (assembly GCF_947568905.1). NCBI lineage: Eukaryota > Metazoa > Mollusca > Bivalvia > Ostreida > Ostreidae > Ostrea > Ostrea edulis. Next base: position 70,164,799 of record NC_079169.1, read on the forward strand.
GGACATCGAAGTAGCAATATGGTTTCCGGGCTCTAAAGCGTTATCCTTTCCACCTACAGTCACCATATCATACATATGGACTACCCATGGGATGAAGATGTTCCCTATCGATTTTGGGGTCAAAAGGTCAAGCGCACTGGACATCGAAGTAGCAATATGGTTTCCGGGCTCTAAAGCGTTATCATTTCCACCTACAGTCACCATATCATACATATGAACTACCCATGGGATGAAGATATTCCCTATCGATTTTGGGGTCAAAGGTCACGCGCACTGGACATCGAAGTAGCAATATGGTTTCCATTTAAATTCTTTAACGGCTTTTTTCATCGCATGGAGATGCTGTGTTCCTAGATACCTTTTAGATCATAATACTGAAGTTTTACCGATTACCAACACCCTTTGGGAGATTGGGGTAAGCGGGGGGTATTCTTAGTGAGCATTGCTCACAGTACCTCTTGTGTTTATATGTTTTTATGTTATATTGTTTTTCAATTTTTTGGGGTAGTTTTCTTAAGGGGTGGGGTGTTATAAATGTAATACATGTCAGTAATGCTAAACTGTGGCAGTTATTTATCTTGGTTAACGAAACATAAAAAACGTTGGCCTTTGTAATGAAGTTCTTTTGGATTTTGTGTAGGAGTAGAGAAAATGATAAATCGTAGAATAAATAAAAAGAAAATTTATTTAGCAATAAGATAAGAAATATAGAGATGTTTGAAAAACAAAGAAATCACACTTTCACATTCACACACCCATACTCTCTCTGTGTGAAAGAAATATAAATTGGTATAATAAACCTGGCAATATTGACAATCAATATAACGTATAACTGTCAAGACAATTCAATAGTTAATACAACAAGTATGTCGTTCCAGGCTGAAAATATAACTGGTAATAAATGTATTACATAATGGTTCGAATAGTCGCTAATTCCGCTAACTACAGAAAAGGTTAAACAGTAGTAAATTACGTTTTGTACAAATTTCTCAAATTCCTTTTTGATAAAATGTTAGTTTACTGAAACACAATATGAAAGTTTGGCTACTCAGCACAATTCAATTTAACGCCACGTCACACTTGGCACAACCAGGCCTCCATACAGCTCGAACAACCCCTCCGCTTCCAGTCCCGGACTCGCAGGTCTCTCACTGAACAACGATACTGGGTATAACGCCGATTTCGAACCAATGGCAACACTAGGCTCACAAAATAATTGCCGAGTCCACCACGTGGAACACCCATGTACGTACAGCACTGTCTCACGTGTTCTGATTCCCACGCCGAGCACCTACTGAAACGCTGAGAGTACTGCCTGATATGGCCCAGATAGCTTCTTAAATCCCCTCTGCACTGAAATAGCAATAACTTAACCTAAAACCTATACACAAAGTGACTTGGGTAACAACAAAATTGAAAACACAATACACGAGAAAATTAACCCGAAACCTCGCAAATATTTTCACACAAAAATAGCTTACCGGCTGGAGAAAACCTATGCCCACACAGTAAAATGTTTGTCTCTCTGGCTACCCATTACCCAGACTAACTTCTGGAATTCGCCAAGAAAAGACCCCTGCTGGACAGCATGAAAACGTGGCCGCACGCTTGACAAACAGCCGCTACCTGACTGACCAAACCGGTATGCTAAAAATAGCCTTATCGACCAACACTCACACTATGGAAACACCTTACAAGCATAAACAACTATTTACAGACAACACCACCAAAAAAAAACTAACAAAATGAAAATTAACTTCATCACAGCCTTATATTTAAATATAACACGCCAGTCTATTATTGGAAACCGGTGTTTTCCATTTAGATTTCTGAGTCGGCCGTTTCGTCAGCAAATGCACTATACCTCTTTAAATTTACATTATATGTTTGCATTTTACATTTTTCATAAACCTGCAATTTAAAAAAAAAAACATATGTGCTAGGCAAAACCTTAAGATATAAGTAATCAAAAATTTTGACGTAAGTCTATCCTTAGTTTATGGTCGTGAGGCCTGGTGTTGTCCGACGTAGTATGTTAACATTTGAATATTTTTGACTTATTCTCCATTTTACTGGGTTGCATAATGAGTTGGCATATAGCATTATTGTGGTAAAAGGAAATATGAATTATGAATTTCGTTTCTCTGCGGATGTTTGGTTTTCAGGGTTAGTTACTCGAACAGACAAACTGTGCATGTAGTCATGACAATGCATTCATTCTAAAGCCGTTCTTTACATATTGATTTTAATGACATATTACTCCGTTCACCTGATCAAGATATAGGGCTCACTGTGGCTGTAACTGGTCAAAGGGGGGCTGCTTACTCTTACTAGGCATTTGATCTCACCTGTGGTATGTCCACGGGTTCATTTTTGCACGTCTCTTAATTTTGTAATGTTCCTATGCGTTTGTCAAAGTGTTCATCTTCTGCCAATTCTGCGTCTAGGTGACATATCTGACAAAAGATTACGTGTAATGAATGATCACTCTATCTGAAGTCCAGTCTTTTCTCTGTGATGATATATGCACTCATTGCATTTCAACGTACAGCCCTTAAAATAATGATCAGGCAGAGTGTTTCAATATTGTTTCACAAACATATTTTATTGCTCCTGAAGACTATCAACAATTGGTGAAAGTTTTGTGGTAGTTTATTAGGAGCAGTCACAGGTACTTCGGAAAATGCTATGATGCATCTCTGTGGTCTCTGAAGATTCTTTTTTTAATTATATGGGGATATTGGTTGTAATTCGCAAAACTGACACCTCATAGACATTGAGTGATCAAAATTCATAACATTTTCTTCTGTTTTGAGATATTGATTATTTTACAGGTATGTGGCTGATGAACTAAAGAACGGTCGAATGGTGGATCCAGAGGCGTTTGGTTGTGTCACAAAATACTTCAGTGACATTGTAGGATTTACATCCCTTTCTTCGGAAAGTACTCCCATGCAGGTACATAGGACAGATTCAATTTCATCAATGCAAGGTGAAGATAACGAACAGTGATCAATCTCATAACTCCTATAAGCAATACAAAATAATAGTTGGGCAAACACGGACCCCTGGACACACCAGAGGTGGGATCAGGTGTCTAGGAGGAGTAAGCATCCCATGTCGACCGGTCACACCCACCGTGAGCCCTATATCCTGATCAGGTAAACGGAGTTATCCGCAGTCAAAATCAGTGTGCCATACATTTTAAAAGATTTATTCTTTCCAATGACATGAGGTAATTTTGTCAACATCGCAAGATATGCAGCGTATCTGTATAGTTGTTGAATGATTGGTCATGACTTATTGCTTGGTTACTAGTACTGTTCCAAACTTATGAGGGACATTGATGTATGAACATGGTGAGAATTATAACCGATATCCTTGTCTTCATTCTAGGTAGTGGATTTACTAAATGACCTTTACACTTGTTTTGACAGCATCATTGATAATTTTGATGTCTACAAGGTATGTCAAATGTGTGTCGAAAGATTAAAAAAATATGCTTTTAAATTAGACATTGTCAAATTCAACATGTAATTCTGAAGGAAGTCTTGTAAATTATTTCCTACTCCACTTAAAGTAATTTATATATATGAATAAACACAGCCATAGTAGGTCATCAAATTATTGTGAAAGCATAATATATCTATTGTAAATGAGAATTCATCTTTAGGTAGAAACCATTGGAGATGCTTACATGGTCGTGTCCGGTCTACCAGTACGTAACGGAGACCGACATGTGGTAGAAATTGCCAAAATGTCGACTGTCATACTGGATAATGTCAAAATATTCAAGATACCCCACAGACCAGGCGTGAAGCTGTGTGCTCGAGTTGGGTTACATTCAGGTAGTGCTTACTTACATCCTGAAGATATCGAGCCTTTGTACACTAAATCCAATGTACCCCAGTCAATATTTCCAAACATATTCTTATCACTTAGGTCCTGTATGTGCTGGTGTTGTGGGGCGAAAAATGCCCCGATATTGTCTGTTTGGTGATACAGTGAACACTGCCTCACGGATGGAGTCAAACGGAGAGGGTGGGTACTTTACACTGGACACTCTGTTATCACTGATACTTTTACTGATAGCGCTATTATATTTCCATTTTGGAGTTTTTTTTCTTTTAAAGTAGAACAGAACATACACTTATGAAATTTATTTAGAACAATATATGCAATTTAAAACAACAGTGACATTGTTTCTAAACTATGTGTTGTGTACTTACTTTTTTTTTTCATGATATATGTATACATTCGTGTGTATTTTTATGCTGCCCCTCGAATGCCCCTGCCGTTTGGAAATAGAAATACGTGTATGCGCATGTAGGGGAAAATGTATGTATCAATGTGCGTATGATAACACTGATCTCATTTATCTTGGGGCAAAGGTCGAGTCCAACTTTTTACTATAAACAATTTCTTTTTGTAATATTTCTTTCTCCTTGTCTGTTCTGACCACTTTTAAAAAAATAAATTATCTTTAGAATTTACTATATTTGAACATGAATTAACAGTCATTTGGTGTTTTATTTTTAAAAAGATAGTATTTGTTAAAATATCTACAGTTCACTTTTTACGACTTCATGAAAGTGAAATGATGCGCGACAATCGCGAACGCAAAAATTCGAATTGTATTCGGCCTCGTCAAATTAACATATTCTTATGTTTCATGATCAGTTACCAATACGAACGTAAACATCATTAATGCAATTATGAGAAGTTGTCAAACTTTTTATTTAAAATATACCCGAATGTATATCCTTGCAGTTAACTTTTTTTTCCTCTAGCAATGAAAATTCATGTGAGCGAATCAACCAGAAATCTTCTTCTTGACAGTGAAGACTTTGACCTGGAAGAGAGGGGAGAGATACTCGTGAAGGTAATTATATCATTATATGAAAATTTGGAATGGAAATATCTTAGTGTAAACTAATTGTTTTATTTCCATTGCAATTGATACTTAAAAATAAGATAAAGTGAAGTTTTGCGATTGTTTTCATCATGTTAAAAATTCAATTTGGTCAGTGATTGGTTATTTAGCTTTAAAAAAACAACATCGATATTGATTATTGTCAACAAGTATATATTTTAGGGAAAGGGTCTTATGAAGACATACTGGTTAAATCGGAGAGGAGTGCAGTTAATTTAGAACATTTATCTTATCTGGTATATTATTATGATCATGATCCACACAGTTGAGGTGCGGGGTGTGGTTAACTGTCTGTTTTTTTCTTATTCTCGTTCCTGTAGTCATTATGTGTTCTGCTTTGTGAATTTTATTTATGTCATGCACACATACCCTCATATTTTTATCAACCTTGCAGGGATGGTTCCTTGTATTACTACCTCTAAGGGAAATTTTTAGGTTAGTTATTTACATGTACAGGAACTAAGCTACATTATCCATTTTACTAATTTTCAAGAATGGTACTTGCATGAAAATATATGTTCGTGTAATTCTTGGTATTGAGTTGGGACATACAACTTCAAAATTACGTGCACAAAACTTTTCATTTGTCGCCACATTTCAGGAATACTCTACACAACAGTTTGAGTTCTTACCGGTGATCAAGGTTAAATATCTAAGATCAAGGTCAATCAAAAGGATGGTTTTTAAATCATTTCTAATTATGTATCCCCTTCCCAGAAGAGGGGCATATTGTTTTAGTGCTAAAGTCCATAACGTGGACAGTAATAAACGTCAAATACGGCTATAACACACACACACGCCCCTTCAACAACTCTTTCAATTTGACGAAGTGTACATTTTAAAAAGTATTCTCATAAAGTCGAAGAAATTAAACCTTGTTTGTGCCATAGATATAATAGAACCTGTTAAAACTCAGCATGATGAAGAATTTGGTAACGTAAGCTTTACTATACACTGTTTAATAATACAATTTATGTTAAAACTCAGCATAATAAAGAATTTGGTAACGTAAGCTTCACTATATACACTCTATGTTGATACTATTTATGTGAAGCTTAGGAACACAATGAGGAGTAAATGCAAAACTGTAGGATATTTAAATGGCTGTAAGCTCATTATTCATGTTGCTTGTTTTATATCATTAGCCTTCATGCCCCAAGTAGTCGTATTGCTATTCTCATCTAGTATGTTCAAGGGACGATACCGTGGGGATCTGGGTTAGAATAGGTCCTCAGTACCGCTTGCTTGTGGTAAGGGGCGATTAAATGGGGCGGTCCTTCGGATGAGACCGTAAAAACCGAGGTCTCGTGTCACAGTCGGTGTGGCACGATAAAGATCCCTCCCTGCTCAAAGCCTAAGCACCGAGCATAGGCCTAAATTTCACAGTCCTTCACCGGTAATGGTGACGTCTCCATATGAGTGAAAAACTATCGAGTGGGACGTTAAAAAATACAGAATCAATCAATCCAAGGAACGTGTTTGCCATATACATGTACTGCATGTAGTAATTTTGTATTCAATGCCGGAGTTATGAAATTGACCACTTAACATGTGTTTGTTGAATTCCAGAAGGACTGTTTTTCGTCTTTTTTGTGTTTGACACACTTGTTGTACATGTTTAGGTACTGGGTACATAATTACATCCAGATTCAGGAAGTTGTCACCGCCATGTTTATTTTGTTAAATTATAACCCTGCCAATCTCTAATAATTACACAGAATTATTGTAGATATATTAAATGATTGTGGTGTATTGTTGGTCAGCTGTCATAATGTTAGGCTTTATACGTGTTGTTAGTTTTCTGCTCCCTGGTCGTTTATGATTTTTCTCCATAAATCTTCGCTGAACATTTCAGATCGATGATATAGTTGTAAATAGCGTGTAGAAGTTGATGTTTGTCATTCACATTGCCCAAATGGGATTGTCAGCAATTATATATGACACCATCGATTGTAAAATTTGTGTGCAGTAATCCCAAGTTGTTGATTAGCGCATGCGCGAGATCAACTATACTGACTAATGAAAGTGTTGAGAACATTTCGGATTATTAATGCTCTACGTGTATGTTCAAGGTATCAATTTGTATGTTATGCTAATACGATTAAAGTCATACAACCAAGCAGTTCTCCAGTGTGTTCCTTGACAATAAACGATCGCGTTTTTATGTGCACATTTAATTGTGACGTAACAATTGTCTAATAAACTAGTAAATGGGTCGTTTACTGAAAATAAAGAACGTAATACTTTACCGATATCATATAATAGTAACAGTTATTTCATCATATTGAGGGGAATCAGTTATCATTTAATTTGGTGAAAGTCCTCCTATCGTTTGCGATGCAAAATTCCGGCTAATACGTTTCATCCACTTACTTTATCCGGTTTTTAAGGTCTCGATTTCAAGGGCCTGGGCCTTTCCAGTTGGGAAAAATAGCGACATTTGCTTGAAATGGGGAAAAACGTTCTATGGATAAAAGAAGTAGAGAGAAAATCAAATCAGTGCATTGAGGAATAATTGGACTCCTTCTGACTTACAATTTGGTCAAAGCATACCTCATTCAAATAATCCGAGGCCAGAAAATTAGGTTTACCTTGCAATTTTGAAGCTAAAATTGTAATCTGTGGGTTTATGAACCAGATTTATGAACGATGAGGCTACCCTGCTTTGATCGGTTTTCATTGTTTGGGAATTTTAAAGCAAAAATTGGGGAAAGTACCTGCTTTTTAGCATTGGGAATGGAGCCTTATTTCGGCCCCTCACAGACCCTTAAAAATCCCCGTAGTTATTCTCTAGGCTTGGACAACGTGGGGGGTGAGACAGCTAGCAATGTGGAGATGCCTTTAAAAGCATAATATTGCGCTGTTCATTTTCTGTATTATCAAAAGATCATTATACATGTAGTTGCAATAGAAGTATAGTGTTGAATTTTGTTTATATGCTGTTAAACAAAATATTATAAAGGGAAAACAAAATACATGTAGCATACAGAAAATAGCACAACCACTTGGATGTTTTAGCGTGCACAATTTAGGGATATGTAAAATTTATACGGTAAGCAATTAAAACTCTTCGATTTGGAAATCGTAAACTATGTTTACTATAAGGTGACAATTTAAATTTGATTTTTTGATTTACTATATCAGTAAGTAAAACTATCATCTATGTACTATAATTGACTTAACAATATTTTGTTTCGGTTTGCAACCTGTAATTCGGTCCAATGTTGTCTGACGTGTTTTGTTCGAATTGGTTCTATGCATGGAAAAGTGAAGACGCCGAATAGTGATCAATCTCATATATTCAGAAATACAAAATTGAGGATAGGGCAAACACGGAAACATTAGAAGTTGGATCAGATGCCAAGGAAGATTAAGCATCCAATTTCGACTGTTCAAATCCAATGTGAGCACCATATCTTGATCAGGTAAACGGAATAATCCGTAAATTAATCAGTATGTAAAGAACGGCTGAAGAATTGATATGAAACACGTTTCACTAATGTAACCTCGCAAATTTCCAGTCCTGTTTTCCTGAGGTTTTTGTTTGCCACTATCATTTATGCAGAAAATTTTACATTGACCCCTATTTTTTTTCCATTGACAACTCCGCATACTTTCAGAGTGGTCAACTGATAAACCAAAGAAAAAGAATACTTCAACAGAAACAGGGAAAACCATGTGACATTACTTTACAAGAGAGTAACCATAACGATATCAAAGAAATGAAAGTATTCAAAATCTTTTGTTTTTTAATTTTCAAGCGAATGCCAAGAAATTTCGTGATATATTGTGACGAGATCTTTTCTGAAAACAAGAGACTATTTGTATGTGTAGTATAACACTTCAATTTCCGCTGAATACTGATAATCACACGTATACTGGTATTTTGCGGAACAGAACCAGCGCAGAAATTGTGTTTTTTATATCGATAATAAATATAAAATATCAATGCATATAAAATATTAAATACAGTTTACACAGTAACTAGATATCAAAACAGAAATAAAGCTTACAAATGGACACAATTATATATGAAAACTAGAACTCTAAAGCCCGGTATTTTGATTTTAAGGCTGTAAGATCCAAGCATAGGCCTAAATTTTGCAGCCCTTCATCGACAGTTGTGACGTCTCCACATGAGTGAAAATTTCTCGGGATGTTAAACAATATATGTACAGCCAACCAACCACTTTGTTTCGCTCCGTTCCGCTTAATACTAATATCCACACGGATATTGGTATTTCACGAAACGGAACCATTTTTTTTTTCTGGCAAAGTGCTAATACTAAACGGCATTTCATTAACACAACTGGTTCCGTTAAGTAGAAAAAAGATATGCCCAAGCCTAAAATCAAATACCATTGCTTTATATTATCTTTCATTCATTCCCCATTTGGTACCCCACAACCAGTTTTGTTCCTTTCCGCAAAATACATGTACCAATAGCCTTGATTTACACCACTTCTACGTATGTTGTAACGAATTACGTCTGACGTTCCTACCTCATAGTAACTAATATTTTCATGAGGAGTAAAAATAGGGATTGAGACGTATGAAAGGCGAAGATAACGAACAGTGATCAATCTCATAACTCCTATAAGCAATACAAAATAGATAGTCGGGCAAAACACGGACCCCTGGACACACCAGAGGTGGGATCAGGTGCCTAGGAGGCGTAAGCATCCCCTGTCGACCGGTCACACCCACCGTGAACCCTATATCCTGACCAGGTAAATGGAGTTATCCGTAGTCAAAATCAGTGTGTCAAGAACGGCCTAACAATCGGTATGAAACACATCAGACAGCATTTGACCCAATGATGGCTGTATTGACGAACTAGATCGTTATAACGACCATAGAATTTGCGAAATGCTGACTTCAATCGAGACTGTTGAAACACCTGTACCATCAACTTGTTTGTCAGTAGATTATCTCGATTTAAAAAAATCACTGTACGCAGAACAAGCTCTTGCATATCGAATCAGTTGAGAGATGTAAACACCATATGCAGGTGATAATGGAATATTGCTACATAAATATGGGAAGTTGACGATGAAGAAGCTGAAATCATCCCGTTTGTCATACAGTTGAGTTGTCAGTTTGCCGTTATTGTCTACTTTCAATAAAATATCTAAGTATGAAGCAGAAGTGGACGACTCTGTGGTGTCTTTTATTTCGAGATCACAGGGATAAAGCGAATCGACATATGAATGAAAGTTATTCTTGTTAATAGAGAAAACGTCGTCGATATATTTAAATGTCGAATTGAAGGCCACAGCAAGAGATTTCATATTTTATTTGCAATGTTTTAGTATGCGAATCTACACATGCAATACGAATTATCATTTTGAACTCTAATCTTGTGAGAATTATCTCAGTATGAACAAAAACTGTACTTATTTCATCTTTTACCCCAGATTAAAACATATTAATTTTGTTCCCAAATTCCAAATACCATGATGTGATGTGACCAATACCTATTTTTGATATGTTTGTATATATGTACTAAAACCTTTAAAAATACCGACAAATAAGTGGTTGATATCCCTGATAAGATTGCACGAAAACAAAACATTCTATAAAAATTGCTTTAAAATGTCCGTATAACCTTTATGTCAATATCAGCAAAATGTCCATTTACTGAATTATTCATTTCTTAAATCGGAAAAACAGAATAGGTAGGTTGTTTCCGGCTTTTTGTTACGTTTTCTCAATTTGATACTGGTATTCTAGCTTATGACGCTATATACAAGCTGCATGTGCCGGAAGTGCTAACGGAGGTCATTTTGTTGCTGCTATTCGCAGAAACTGTGGTACTCGGAAGCCATCTTGTCAAACAATATATCGCAATGCGATCAGCAGTATGACAGCCATTTATGGAAATGAAGGGTCTACAAGGTTAGTATACAATATTGTATATCTATGCATCATACATGTATAAATTTTAATGCCAAATGTGAATTTTTCGGGATAACGAACACAGTTTCATTGCGTTATGTTTATGATGAAATACGTTCTGCTTTTGGGTGAAGATAATGAACAGTAATCAATGAAAGGTGAAGATAAAGAACAGTAATCAATAAAAAGTGAAGATAATCAACAGAAATCAATGAAAAGTGAAGATTGATTGTATCTTGGTTAACGTCTCGCTCGAGAATTTTTCACTCTTATGGAGACTGAAAGGTGAATATAATGAACAGTAATCAATTCATAAAGAATTCAGAGTTGACTAAACACTTACCCCTGGAAACACTAAAGGTGGGATCAAGGGATGAGGTCAATTACATTGAAATGTAATTAATTAAATCACAATTAATTTGCTATTTATTCAATTAAATTAAATTACAATTACTCATTTTTAGAGCATGTAATTAATTAAATTACAATTACTTTGCAAAAGTAATTAATTAAATTACAAATTACTTTCTGAAATTTTATCAGAAAACTAATGGTAAATCATATAATCATATGATGCATGAATAATAACATTTATAAATTTTTCTCAGATTACTGTTTAATTCGGCTATTACATTTGATCATAATCAGTTTCTTAAAGGTGCTATCATTTAAACAGCATCTGTCTGGCCGAAAAACTTTATCTGCAACACTAAATAGTCTTTCAACTGGAGCGGAAGTTGTAATAAGGCTAAGGTATTTCTTTGCTAGCACTGATAGTAAGGGATATATTTGTGAATTCTTCCTCCAGTAACGTGAGTGACAAAGTTCGAGGTTACTTTCAAACTTCCAGATATGAATGATGAACAAAGAGTACACTTTGCGTTGAAGTTTCCACTTCCACAATCTTCCGGGATTTCAAATTATCAGAATATTGGGGGTCTACTAGACATATTCCTTGTTCAGGAACAGTCAAGAATGATATGGCTTTGCCAATTATGTGAATTGTTTTTATAGCGATTATATATTAGCTGGAGCTCAGAGAACAATACAGGTGGCTTGAATTCACCTGTTCAATTTTGTCAGTGAGATTTGATCAGCTTAAAAACATACGCAGTCCTTGGAAAGTTAAAGTTAGAAACAGAAAACACACACACAGAGTTCTTTGCAAACCACAATGTATGCTGGTATGTGAGATTTGTACAGATAAGCTTGAATTTTACCAACTAAAGTACAGCGAGTTTGATCAGCTTACAGTGTATATAAAGACCAACTGCTGAGAGAGAGAGAGAGAGAGATTACCAATTTTGATGCACCAGATGCGCATTTCGACAAATAATGTCTCTTCAGTGATGCTGAACCGAAATGTTTGAAATCCGAAATAACGATGAAGTTTTAGAGCTATTATAGGGAAAAACAGTGTGCCAAAAAAGTGGAGACAAATTCATTTAAGGATAAGAGCTATGCGTGATATGTATCAGAAGTCAGTCAGAGGCAAACTAGAAATTCTTATTCAAATATTTTGTATATACCCAGGGCAAAAACAGAATATTATAGAAGATCTTTCAGCATTTCAGGGAGCACAGTGTGGAATGCCTTGAGTCAAAACATAAGAAACTCAACGAGTGTTGCGTGTTTTAAGAGAAATTATCTTAGAGATTATCACCATACTTTTTAAGCTTCATTTTGTATTCTATTTATCTTACATTCATAATTATTTCTTAAGTTTATATGTATTCTACTTCTTTTAATCTGTGTTTATTTTACTAATATCTGTCTGTATGTATGTTATATGCAGGACCATATTGAAAACTAGCGTTATCGCTAAATATGTAATCCTGGTTAAATAAAGGTCTTATTATTATTATTATTATTATTATGATGGAGATAATCCTTAATTTTGAAATGAATTTCAAAATTTTATCACGGCAATTAAATGTACATCCGTATTTTCAAGCTAGTAACGAAGTACTTAGCTACTGGGCTGTAGAGACCCCCGGGGACTAACAGTCCACCAGCAGAGGCCTCAACCCAGGGACAAATCTCATAGTCCTGGATTGTAATCGCAATTGAAAGTAATTAAAAAAGTAATTGAATTACAGGGTGTTTTCCTCAGGTAATTAATTAAATTGCAATTACTTGTAATTAAAAAATCTTCAATTACAAATTACATCCAATTACTTCAAAAAATGTAATAAATTGCAATTAATTACAATTACTCTTTTCAATTACCCCAACCCTGGTGGGATCATATGCCTAGGAGGATGGAGGATCTCCTAGTGACCAATCACACCCGCCGTGTTCATTTATCTTGATCAGGAAAAAGGAGAAACGTGAAGAAAATAAACGGTGGACAATCTCAAATCCTATACAGAATACAGAATTGAGAGTTGGACTTAAGGTGGCTCACGTCACCCAGAAATAGTTTCTCAAATCAGTATAAATTGATTTAATTATAAAAGATATGATGATATACAATTAGTATATATGCCAAAAAGGCAAAAATATACAAATTTGGATAAAAACATGATTTTCAAAAAAATAATTTCAACACATATGAGACTCTGGGGGATTTGAACTCGAGATATGCGGTTCAGCATTCCAATGCTTTAACCACTGAGCTACAATGATAGACAAACAAACCGATCGATACAAATAATTTCAAACATTTAAATTGCCATCTTGTGACCTGATTGGTATGAAATGCGTCACACAGCATTTGACCTAATTACATGTTGTATTTACAAACAAGATCATTATAACGACCATAGAACGAATTCTGACTTCAAATGAAACTGTTGAAAGCCTTAAACATTAACTCATTTGAAAGTAGCCTGCATTGGTTTAAAAATTTATCATATGCAGAACATTATCTCTTATCAGTTGAATGAGAGATAACCACCACACGCAGGTCATAATGGAATATTGTTTGTTTCTAATAAAGTTGAGTTGATAGTTTGTAGTCAACATCATTAGACCTTTTAAAAATGAAATGTGAAGAAAATGTGAATAATCATTGATTAAAAATCAAATATGGATACTTGTATATATTAGTTCTATTTGGATTTGCAGTCAGATATTGGCATGTCTAGGGGTCCGTGTTTGCCCAACTCTCAATTTTGTATTCCTTATAGCCTGGGAGTTATGAGATTGATCACTGTTCGTTATCTTCACCTTGCTTATAGCCTGGGATTTATGAGATTGATCACTGTTCGTTATCTTCACCTTGCTTATAGCCTGGGAGTTATGAGATTGATCACTGTTCGTTATCTTCACCTTGCTTATAGCCTGGGAGCTATGAGATTGATCACTGTTCGTTGTCTTTACCTACCCAATCTGTTCCTATGGAATCTTTACATCTCTGGTTAGATTTAGCTGCCTTTACAGTATTTTGGATTATGTAGTATATACACCAAACGCTTGAACTGAACCAATGGATGTTGATTACATGAAGAATGTTGCAGATAACAATATGGCTTCACTTAGTTATTTTTCACTCTTACACTGATTAATAAGGGGAACTATTTTGAAACGATTAACTTTTACTATCGCCATGCCACCTTGCCAAGGGGACAGACAGGTAGAGCGCTGATGGCGATGTATAAATATGGCCAAGGTGGATGTTCAAGTGCAAGCTGTGGTCCAAACTAATGCTGTTGCAAGGCATAACGGAATGGATGCTCATAGTAAAAGCATTATTTTCCCTAAATCAAAAGTTGGAATATTATTTATACTGACTTTCATTATCATTAAATGCCAATTAGATCATTGGTATTGGTTTAAGAAAACTAAATATGGAATATATCGACCACCGTCATGTACCTGCCATGTTTTCAATTATTAGCTAGTTGTTGGTTGTATCTCGAAACGGGAAGATCTTCTACATGTTTTATTTCCTTTCGAAAATATTTAAGACGTCGCCGTTGTTAAACAATATACCATCGAAGAACTGACAGGGATTCTCATCTATAACGTTGTAACATCAATTGTGTATTTGGAGGATATGTTGTAGCTGATATGAGTTTTAAGTTTCAGGTATCACGCTCTTATTGATGTATTACATGACACTGTCCTAATCTTAAGGTATTGGTTTTCTGTAATATTTACTAGAGATACACTTGTATATGGTATATCGGATATTAATTGACGAAAAAAAATCATTTCATTTTCATCCTGTAATTACTGTAACTAAATGATATAACATACTTTCACTTTGATCTTTTCAGATTTGCTTTATATTAATTTCTATAATAATCACTGACTAAAAGTTGCAAGAGCAGCAGTGATATATTAGGGACTCATTAAATCCAATAATGTACGCGATGGTCATAGTTTAAAAGCAAATTGTATCGATGGATTTTTATTATACTCGCAATTTCATCGAAATGTTGCTGATGAGCTTCGGTGTTATAAATTTGGCTATGGGATTTGTCTTAGCGGAACGAATAAACATCACTGTTGGAACTATTGTTGCCGACAAATGGGTTTTGCCCTTTTCGATTTATCGAACAGGCCCAGCAATTGAAATGGGAGTAGAGAAACTTCGAGAAATTGTCTCCGAGGAAGCCAACATCACTTTCATGCTTTATGTGTCGGAAAGGTGTGCTGCTGATAAAGTTGGCGCATTTGCTGCCGAAATGTATTACGTTGGCAACGTATCTGCATTTATTGGACCTGGTAAGTTTTTTCTGCATTTATTGGACCTGGCAAGTTTTTTCTGCATTTATTGCACCTGGTGAGTACATGTCTGCATTTATTGGACATGGTAAGTTTTTTCTGTATCTATTGGACCTGGTAAGTACATGTCTGCATTTATTGGACCTAGTAAGTTTTTTCTGTATTTATTTAGCATGGATGAATTCTTAACGTTTCTAAATACTTGTCCCGATATCTTAACCGTGGTAAACAAAGTTGTATGTATTTACATATTGGACTTTGTAAGAACTAGTAAAGCCATTGAAAAGATATCCCTATTTACCTGGAACGGGTTTTACGTGTAGGAACAGTGGATATCGTTAGCATCTTTGATCTAGTATATATTAGATACTATTACATAGCGATCAGACTACAATATTTCGTGCAATGAATCTATCTAAGACTACGGTTTTTTTTAACTTTCATTTATTGATGTTCACTAATGTACTGAACGAAAATGGAGCACGCAACAATTTACACTAATTTTGCAATGATTCAGTAGATGGAACATGAAAATGATTGCATGAATTTTTAAAGTCGTGGTTTCACGGATTCAGTAAATATATTAAGATGTGAAAGTAGATAATTCACTACTACACAATACATGTACATAGACGTTTGAACTGTCTTTCATTACTTGTTTTGGTAGATACCAATATCTTAATGTAATCTTTTGATATGATGGAATATGATCGTGTCTCTGTGACTATTTAAAACAATAGTTTACATGAGAACGTAGTTCTCCGTGATTCTACTTATCATGTCCCCCTTAGTTCAATAGATATCGCATAGGTTTTTATAAAAAGTAGGTCAAAGAACATGGTTAAATTCAATATTTCAAAAGTCAGATACCAAAAGAAAAGGCGTGGTCATGAGGAATGTATTTTTGAAATATAAAAGTCATACCCCCTTGGTTCAAAACATACAGCAGATAAAAAAGTTCTCTTAAAGTGTGACACCGATAACATACAGCAGATAAAAATGTTCCCTTATAGTGTGACACGGATAACCGGATTATAGCAATAGCTCTCTGGTCATTCGTCCCGGTGAGTTTGAATAGTATGAATGCATGTTAATTTTGGCATTATATCAGGTTGCAGTGCTGCCGTTGATGTTGTGGGCAGAATGGCAAGTTATTGGAACTACCCTATTCTGACTCCTGTCGGTACCGATGAATTTCTAGGCAACAAGGCTGATTTCAGGACCCTCACCAGACTTGCCTACAATTATGAACAATTGGGTCGATTTTACAGATATATCTTCGAGGAGTTCAACTGGACAGACATAACTGTAATGTATGACCTGATGGGTAAACGAACTGTGCCAAGTAAGAATTTGAATAGAATCGTTGGTGAAAACCTCCACGCGGAATTCGACAAAGCTGGGCTAACTTCTACACTCCTGAAGTTCGTGTCTGATTCAGAACAAGACTACATAGAATTATTAAACACAGCAAGTACAACGTCCAGAGGTAAGCGAAAACATTTTCTGAAAAATAGACCATGAATTGCATGTATAATAGTTACAACAAACGTATTGGTGACTCAAGTGAAATCAATATCGTTTTTAATGAATGACGAATTTTTCATGACTGCTGTAGGTTAATGATAATCATTGAACATGACAATATGTAATCGTATGATAAAAAACACCAATGGGCAAGGTCTTTTTTGTGATAAGATGGAACATATTTTATCTTGCTTTGAGAATGAGAGTATACTAGCACAATTTGGCCAATGAGCCAATGACATTCATATATACAAATTCAAATGATAGGCTTGTTCGGAAATTATTGAGACATCGTTGATTTCAGTCGTGAAATGATGCTAAAATCATAAAAATATAATAGATTAAAATTACACTAATGTTTTATTGATGAGCCAGTTTTTGGATTAATAGCATTTATCAATCAGTCTCACCATGCTTTCAAAATTAGGAATGTCAGCACCACGAATATCGTAACGTCAAGATGTCGTTACGCATGCACTCTCATCTTTTACTTTAAACGTATTACATTTACGAGGAAAGCACCTACCGCTTAATCAAGAAAATCGCTAAATGTCTTGCGTGAATGTAGTTTATATAGCACAATTAGAAAATATTAAATCAAACCTACGCATATTTGTTGAAAAATCAATTTCCTATCAAGAATACCCCCAAAAATGATTTTTTTTTCACCGAGTTCTAAGTAACGTTCAAAGTTATCAAGAAATGATTGAACATTGTTACATTCCCATTACATATGCTCTATTGTTTCATCCTTTCTGTGACATCTTAGAGTTTACCATCTTAATTTGAAAAAAAAAATGAATTTGTGGCTAGAATTTTGTTACCAATTCAATATTGAAACCATTGGGGTTTACTGTTTTTTGCTCACCTGAGTCGAAAGGTCAACTGAGCTTTTCTGATCAAAATATGTCCGTTGTCTGTCGTCTGTGTCGCCGTTGTATACTTTTCACTTTTTCACCTTCTTCTCAAGATTCTTCAAGTCATGGCCCCCGGGGGTAGGTTGGGGCCACAATAAGGGATCAAATAAAAATATATAAGGAAAATCTTTAAAAATCTTCTTCTCAAGAACCACTGGGCCAGGAAAGTACAAATTTTACATGCAAGGTGAACATACTAATATATCAAGAAAATCTTTATATATGGGCCAAGGTAACTCAGATGAGCGATTTGCCCCTTGTCCTTTTGTCTGTGATTGTGAATGATAGAAACAAGAGTAGTCATTATATATATATATATATATATATATATATATATATATATATATATATGACTAAAATAAGTCCTTGGTATCAGTAAAATACCCCAAAAAATCCGATGGAGATTTCACATTTACAGTGTATTCCAACAACAATGCGAAAGCGCTCTTCAGTGAACAACAATGCTGTTTTTTCAAATTCCACTGAAGTTCCGTAGAGCGAAAGCGCTTTGGAATTAATGGGAAATCTTCATCGGAATATATATATATATATATATATATATATATATATATATATATATATATATATATATATACCTTATTATGAAACACTATTTTTGTATAACACTGGAAATTTGATACCCAGTGAAATAGATGGAACCTGATCTTTTCATAATTCTACCTCTGTCTTACAAAATGAACATTTTAGCTTCTTAACATGAACTTATCATAGTTACTGTATCATAATATTGTACAGAATGTGCTCAGAATATATATATATATATATATATATATTCTTGTTTGGCACGCTGTTTTTGGCTATATTTAGATCTAAAACTTCATAGTTATTTCGGATTTCAAACATTTCGGTTGAGCATCACTGAAGAGACATTATTTGTCGAAATGCGCATCTGGTGCATCAAAATTGGTACCGTATAAGTTTTTCATATTTAAAGATTTTTGATCAGCTCATTGGAGGCATTGGGCATGACCTAATTCGCTCTGCTTTTAACATTGATTGACAAGCCTAAAAACAAAACAAAAAACAACAAAAAAAAACCATGTAGTCTGGTGTGCGTTGTAAATATGTTTGTAGATTAGTGTAGTTGTAGTGCTAGATGTATTTATATGTACTTTTTGTTATTATTCTCTGTTAATTTTGGCCACATTATGTAAGTCTTGCCTAGATGGTCGAGCGGTCTAGCGCGCTGGTTACATGCTGCTAGGTGATTTGGTTCCGCAGGTCGTGAGTTCAACTCTGGGTAGGGGTGGAAGTGGGTATCCAAATAAAATGAAATTTTCTGTGCTTTATATTAAATATTTCTTCACTTAGGGCAGTTATGTTCATAATTACTTTTCGCAATGATCAGTAAAAGTATAGGTAAAAAATAAAAAAGATACACGAAGAAGTTTAGTAAAGCTTTACTAAATGTCTTCGTGATATATATATATATATATATATATATATATATATATGTGTGTGTGTGTGTGTGTGTGTGTGTGTGTGTGTGTGTGTGTGTGTATGTATGTAAAACTTATACGGTACCAATTTTGATGCACCAGATGCGCATTTCGACAAATAATGTCTCTTCAGTGATGCTCAACCAAAATGTTTGAAATCCGAAATAACAATGAAGTTTTCGAACTATTATAGCCAAAAACAGCGTGCCAAAAAAGTGGAGTCAAATTCGTCTAAGGATGATATATATATATATATATATATATATATATATATATATATATATATATATATCCGCCAAATATTGTACACGCTGAACACATATTCAAAATACACACCGTTCAACAGAAGACATTTCGTATGGCGATCTACTCGCTTTTCATACACATTTTGCACCATTCACTGTCTAATAAACGCACGGCCTTCAAAGTTGCTAATTTGAGGTCATTAATATCTCTGAAATTTTGTTTGTGCCTTTCAACTGGAATTGACCGAACAACACGGGACGTTAGTTTCCCTTAATTATTGTGAATCTTCCGGGTATTTCATTAACCCTTCGTTAGCAAGATAGAAATTTTACACTGATTGCATGAAGAGACCTTTGAAGTCTGGCGTAAAAAATTGTTCTAGTAATATATATACTAATGTTATTTTAGGTATGTTAAACCCAAAGTTTGACTGACTATTATAGTTTTTTGGAATTCTATTTTTACTGTTATAAGAATAAAATCTTGTCAGTTTGATAGTTTGTTAATTTTTTCAAATATTGAATTTCTTACCATATTCCTGGATAAAATGATTAAGCAAATTATTTTTTGAAAATAAGTAATTGT
The DNA here is from genome assembly GCF_947568905.1 of Ostrea edulis. Classification (NCBI taxonomy): domain Eukaryota; kingdom Metazoa; phylum Mollusca; class Bivalvia; order Ostreida; family Ostreidae; genus Ostrea; species Ostrea edulis. The sequence continues at coordinate 70,185,039 of NC_079169.1, forward strand.
CAATAGTCACCATTGAAGTTTTCTATTTATTCACTCCACATTCAATGAAATATGAGGTACTACACATGTATATAAAACAATATATAACAATGTATCATTACGTCAGAGGCATGGTAAAAATGATCTATCATATAATGCAAACAATGGAGAATTAGAAGGATTTAGAAATGCTCAGTATGAATAGTGTTTATGTTTGCGGATCAACTGTTACAAACATTTTACTAAAAATAACATTTTTGATGTTCACGAGTTTGACAGATTCAATTATTTAGTAATATTCATATAGAAATTATTTCTGTACAACATCTGCCTGGCATACGAAGTAATTTATCGTCAGGGGATGCTTACTCCTCCTAGGCACCTGATCCCACCTCTGGTGTGTCCAGGGGTCCGTGTTTGCCCAACTATCTATTTTGTATTGCTTATAGGAGTTATGAGATTGATCACTGTTCGCTATCTTCACCTTACATTGCACATAAGATTCTAAAGAATGTCTTGAAAAGTATATAGAATATGAAACCATTCTATTATACACATAAGTAACGATAGTTGTAGAACTTTTAAAAGTACAAAACATATTTAAAAAAACAATCAGTACATTCATGTCTGTTATGTGACATCTCAGTTACCTTACATACATTTAATACTCGTGGTAACTTTCATCACAAGCGTATCAATCCGGCCAAGTTGGAATCCAATTGATAAACAAATATATGTTTTCGAATTGTGATTGCGTGCGTCATATATGGCTTTCTGTGCTTCAACACTGGTGTTTTCTCCCTAACAAATGAATCTAGTCTGGAAAAATATTATAACCAAATACTTGAATTAATTCACACGTACATTTTCAATACTATCCCCATCAGTCACCGAGGCCCATTCAAAAAATGCTCAACTCTTTATTATGTCAACTTCATAATTAACTTTCTGGATGGTGGGATTTCTCTAATCATGGCATCATCAAAATATTGGGTACTGCTTGTTTTATTTCACTTAAAATTTTAAAACATTGAAGTATATGGGAAGAGTATGTTTTATCAAAATACTTTTAATGAAATTATATTTTCATAGATACGAGCACACTTCCTCTTTATGAAAATATGGAATAAGATTAATCATTTCCCGCACATCTTTTAAGAAAACTATTTTTTCTTCTTATTACACCAAGGGAGGATATCTCTTTATGAAATCCTCAAGTGCAAAAAGGTCAGCTTCTAATAATTTACCAGTCATGTGAATTTGATCTACTTCACTTTCATCATTATTTAACAATAAACCTTCATTTTAATTTGAATCATTCAATATTATTGTTCATTTTCCTTTCGTACATTGGTTGCCTTAAAGTAATCAAAAATATAAAAAAAAAATATTGTACAATGCATTTTGTAAATCGTCAGTGTCAGTCACATATTATGAATCTACATCTCCCAACTGATTCGATACGTATGGTCAGCTTTTAAATCGAGGCAAGCTACTGACAAACAAGTTGATAGTACAGGCGTTTCAACAGTCTCGTTTAAAGTCAGCGTTTCGCAAATTCTATGATCGTTATAACGATCTAAATTTCCAGTACAACCTATCATTGGGTCAAATGCTGTCTGACGTGTTTCATACCGATTGTTAGGCCGTTCTTGGCACACTGATTTTGACTACAGATAACTCTGTTTACCTGATCAAGATATGGGCTCACGGCGGATGTGACCGGTCGACAGGGTATGCTTACTCCTCCTAGGCACCTGATCCCACGTCTGGTATATCCAGGGGTCCATGTTTGCTGAACTCTCTATTTTGTATTACTTATATGAGTTATGAGATAATGAGTTATCTTCACCTTTCATTTGATATTTGGTATAAAATCTGGTTCAGATTTGCTTGTTTCGATATCGAACTCTAAAATATATTCATCACATTTACCTTGAATACCTATCCAGTTTAGAATAGTTCCTCAATACAGCAGGTGTGACATGATGAAGATCCCTTCCTGCTCAAAGGCCGTAAGCATAGGCCTAAATTTTGCAGCCCTTATGGTGGGGTCTCCATATGAGTGAAAGATTCTTAAATGGGACGTTCAACAATATACTGCGAACCAACCTATAAAATGCCTCCGTGTATTCTTCTTATACAAACTGACTACATATAAAAGAAATAAATGGGCCCGACACTGCAATCAGAGAGTTTTCAGAATTGAGTGTGTATATTTCTGACTGTATATATTGTTTTGACAAAACAACATTATCACATCCTTTTTTGTTGTATTGTTAGGGAAATGCAAAAAGTGGCATGTCATAAATAATCAAAATGGATGTTTCCCAGCTTGTCGGGCCTCTGAGGCCCTATGATGCCACTGAAACTCTGTAGATTTTGTTTCTGTAGAGATATTGTCGGATTAGCGCGTATGCTTCCAAACAAATGAGAAATATACCAGATGAGTATGGATCGTCATCATAGTACATGTATAATCTTATCAAAGGCAAAAATAACTTTAAATATGAAAGTATTAATCCATAAAACGATCATATCCTATACCCGAAGAGCAATGTCTCCATTCTGCTTTTGTATTTTTTGCAATTGATGTCAGTGTTATTAGTTGATAAGTATGCTAGTACAGTGTATGTAGACATGACCAACAGAATTTCAAACAATGGGTTTTTTTTGGGCATTACATGCATATTACATATTTAATACCTAGATGACACCGAAAAGAGTATAACAACTATAAGATGTAGAATTTATATTTTAAGTGACGAACCGTAAAAGGTTATTGTTACAAAACGTTGAAAACAAGATAATGAATTATTGATCTTTCACAGTTGTAAATCACTACTCTTGTGCTAAACGTTATACTGAAACCTCATGAAACATCGTTTAGACGTTTAATGTATAATTGAAATCGACCAGGCTCTGTAAAATACAACAGTATTCCATAGAAAATCATTTAATTAAAATTAATACAACGTAACCTTGTCTGCCTCTCTATTCACTGTTTAATGTAATCCAACTCTTTCAGTGTTCGTTATAGCCTGTGACAGTGTCGCTCTCCGAGAACTCATGTTAGTGGCCCATTCCCGTGGGATGACAAATGGAGACTACGTTTTCGTGTATTATGAGGGATTTCGTGGCATTGAGATCGGAGACATTTCCTGGAGGAAAGGAAATACGAATGACAATGTAAATATAATCATAATCTGTGTTACATCAATTCCATCCTGAAATGCTCATGAATGAAAAATAAATAGAATTATGTATGGAAGATCTACGCATTTTGTTTGAGGTAGCTTGAATACAGTAGTTGGTAATTTAATTTGTATATGTAAGTACATCATAATGTTTTGGTGTACGAGATGTTTATATTACAGGCATTTTTTATTCAACAATATTAATATAATAAATTCCCTTAGAATAAAATCACAAAGTGTTTTATAAGTCGTGTACAAATATGATATAACAGATTTTGTCCAATATTCATCCAACAGATTGTCAAGAAAGCTTACGAATCCTTGCTAGTCGTCAATCTGTTTAAACCAGCGAGTGACGAGTTCAAACAATTTGAGGCAAAAGTGATGAACAGATCCCTGGAACTGTACAATTTTAGCTATCATGATATCGGATATGATGCAAGTTATTTTTCAAAATGCATGACTATGTTTCAAATTTGTGTTCTGTGATGAAAGATGAAAATAACGAACAGTGATCAATCTCATAACTCCTGTAAGAAATACAAAATAGACCTTTGGGCAAATACGAACTCCTGGATATACCACAGGTGGAATCAGGTACCGGTCACACAAATATGATTCAATTATGTACTTTGAATATTTTTCTTCTTGAATGCACCAGAAAAATCGAACAAGGTTTACCAATACTTCTAAAAAGAAGAGAATTAACAAGCGTGAGATATAACTTGGCTCATATGGGGTGTAGCTGACCTCCAAGGCACCTAATCGCACCTCTGGTGTCTCCAGAGATCCGTATATTTCCAACACCACTTAATTTTGTGTTCTTTATAGGATTGATGAGATCACTGTTCGCTATCTTTACCTTTTCATTATGCATGATAATGGTTAAAAAAATTCCTTAATAATCCAAGTAAAACAACGCATTCAACTGATTTATTGCTTCTAAAAATGAACCATGACGACTTTATGTTTGAATTAAATTGATTCATTGTTTAGTATCTTCACTTCCCATATTTATGTAGCAATATTCCAATATCACCTTCATATAGTATTTGAATCTCTCAACTGAGTCGATACCCAAGAGCTTGTTCTGCGTATGATCAGTTTTTAAAATTGAAGCAGGCCACTGACAAACAAGTTGATGGTACAGGGGTTCCAACATCTCGTTTAAAATCAACATTTCGCAAATTCTATGGTCGTTATAACGATCTAGTTTGCCAAAACAACCTATCATTGGGTCAAATGCTGTCTGACGTGTTTCATGCCGATTGTTAGGCCGTTCTTGACTCACTGATTTTGACTACAGATAACTCTGTTTACCTGATCAAGATATAGGGCTCACGGTGGGTGTGACCGGTCGACAGGGGATGCTTACTCCTCCTAGGCACCTGATCCCACCTCTGGTATATCCAGGGGTCCGTGTTTGCCAAACTCTTTATTTTGTATTGCTTATAAGAAGAGACACTGAAGAGACATTAATGTCGAAATATGCATCTGGTGCATCAAAATTGGTACCGTATATGTTTTACATTATGACCCCTGGGTAGATGCCTCTGCTGATGGACTGTTAGTCCCCGAGGGTCTCTATAGCCCAGTAGCTAAGTACTGTGTTACTAGCTTGAAAATACGGATGTATATTTAATTGCTGTGATAAAATTTAGAAATTCATTTCAAAATTAAGGATTATCTCCCTCATGCATAGCTCTTATCCTTCAATAAATTTGGCTCCACTTTTTGGCATTCTGTTTTCCCCTATAATAGCTCTAACAAGTATGTTGTTATTTCGGATTTCAAAAATTTCGGTTGAGCATCACTGAAGAGACATTATTTGTCGAAATGCGCATCTGGTGCATCAAAATTGGTACCGTATAAGTTTTACATCATAGGAGTTACGAGATTGATCACTGTTCGTTATCTTCACCTTTCATCTTCACTTTTTTTTGGTATATTTTGATTAATCTTTCTAGTGAATTTCATTTCAATCAGTGTATAACGTGGCAGAATATGCTATATGTCTTCGTAGTTCACCATGAGTGTTGCCATTCGTCGGAGTGTATTGGAAAATTATCAACAGAAGGCTTATTTACAATAGCGGTATTCAATACAATTGTGATAGTTAAGGGTCACAATCACTGAGAAATATTGATAAAAGTATTTAATTCTTATATGTTTTCAAGCTCATGACAAATTGTTTTGTTTTACATCCCGTCGGAAAATTTTCACTCATACTGATACGTCACCAGCTGTAGATGAAGTACCATAAATCCATATCTATGCTTAGCACTCAGGGACGAAACAATGATAGTTCTTTAACGTGCCAACGCCTGTCGCGACACGGGACCTCCGTTTTTTAAGGTCACATATCTAAAAGACCCGTGATTCTCAGTTCTTAATGCCGAGCGTTTGGCGAAGGAGCAATCACTACCTATCTTTACATCTTAGGTTTTTGACGCGGCCATGGTACGAGTGGGGCTCAAACTCACGACCTCCCGCGTACAAATCAAAAGTTCTACCACTGAGCTACAAATGCACCGTGACCGGTGACAATCCTTTATGATATAAAGAGAAAAATGAATGACTGATCAGTAACTAGAGTGTTTGCCTTGTAATCGGGAGGCTGTAGGATATAGCCCTACTAGTGCATTAGCTGTGTCCGACCTAAGACGTAAAGATAGATACAGATAATGACTGTTCCATCACCAAAGTTGTGAGTCATTCTCATACCTTGAAAACTGGATTATGGCGGGCATTGGTGCGAGATGGGACTCTTACTGCTTAGGTTCTTTACTTACAGCTGAAGACATCTCTAGAGGAACACACAATTCTAGATGAAAATAAAACATACATACATTTTCTTCTGAAGACAATCTTAGAAGCTAACTCTTTTACTGACCTTACATCTCAAACAGAATTTCGATTGCATGCGTTACGAAATTGATTGACCTTGTGAAGTAATTTCCTTTCCGACATTTATCAATATGTCCTGTTCATCGTATTCTTTTTTTTTGTATTTGGTAATATTTTAATTTCCAAAAGGAACTTAATTATTGTTACTCTTATTGTTACGCAATCTGTATTTCAAAAGTATATTTCAAGCGAGAATTCCCTTGTACCCCGAGACAGTAATTATTCCTTCTTTACTTTAAATTTTCAGCATTTTTTGGCATCCTTTATATATTTCCAAATATCTCGATTAAATGAATGAACCAATGTTTTTGTGACATAGCAATTCTTACGTACGGAATCCTTCCGTTCTCAGCCAACAATGTAAATACATGTAATGTTTTCATATCAAGTTTTAACACTACATCATTTATTCATTTGTTTTTTGTCAATTTAACAGTTTATGTTATAGTAAGCCAGTGAAGTAAGAAATTCGTATTTATCTCAGGTAAATCCATATGTCACCGCCTTCTACGATGCATTCAGTATTTATGGACAAGCACTGAAAGAAACATTACAAGCCGGCCAGGACTATAGGAACGGTCAGGAGATCAACAAAAGAATATGGAACAGAACTTTTAAAGGTTGGTCCATTTTTCATGAAAATGTATACAGCTATGAAATATTTTGGAAAAAAGTTCACTCGATATTATATACACATTACAAAGTTGATAATAATTTGTCTCCTCGAAATACGAATCAACATCGATAGTAGGTACTTACTTAGCCCTTTGCTCCTCTAGGGAGCATAGGCCATTGACGAACTCCCTCCATCTGACTCTGTTTGGCGCTAATCTTTCTGCTGAGTTCCAGGTGTAGCCATGCTCTTTTAATTCTGTAGTAGGTACTAAGAGAATAATCAGTCAAGGACTTGAAAATACTCAGCTCAAGGAACGCTTAGTCCCTTGAGTGACTTTCTCTCCATACACTTAATTATTGGATGTGTTTACGTGCAATACTGGACAGAAAAAGTTCTGAGTGTCTTTTTTCACTGTCAACATACTATGTGAAAAGGTGAAGGTAACGAACACTGACCAATGTCATAAATCCTATCAGGAATACAAAATTGAGAGAAGGACAGACAGAAGGACTCCAGAAACACCAGAGGTGGGATCAGGTGTTTAGGAGGAATAAGCATCCCCTGTCGACCGGTCACGTCCGCCATGACCCCATATCTTGATCAGATATAGTTATGTATAGAACGACCTAACAACACGCCAGGCACTTCGATCTCATGACAGTTCAGGCATGCAAATTAGATTATTTATTTGCGCAATGCTTACTTTAAACGAGACTGTTGAAATTCCTTGCTGTACATCAACTTATCTATCAGCCTGACTAGGTTTGAGTGTTGATTAAACGCAGGGCGCACTCTCTCGCATCGAATCAGTTGAAAGTCATAAACACAATAGGAGGTAATAATGGACCATCGCTATATGAAATTAATGTGGGGAGATGATGATGGAGAAGTTGAAATCCGCCCCCGCCATTTGTCATAATAGTTTTCCGTCAACTTATATGTTTAATAAAACATGCAAATATGAAGGAGATGTGAAAGACTCTCTGGTGTATCTTATTTCGAGTTCACTGGGATAACGAATATTGATTGGGATGAATGAAAATGAATCTATTTTAAACGATAAAACGTCGTTGATGTATCTTACAACGTAATGTCAAGTTAAAGGTCACTTGACCTTTATTATTTTCTTCTCACGTAAAATAGATTTGAGTAAATTCTGCCTCAAACGTCTCTAGAAACAGGTCGGCTAACAAAAGGAGCATAATTTATTCCCATCGAAATTACATAGTGTAGGAAAACATCACGAAAGACTACAAGACTACGCAGGTATTGTCGATGAAGAAATTCAGCATCTCTTTAATGCAAGTATCAATTTCAAGGTATTTGAGGGTAGATCGGAATGATATTTAACAAAGTAAAAGCTTAATAGACTATAATTTAATTTTATATGGAACAAAACTGATAGGATAAACCTAAATACCGTGATTGGAAATTGAAAGTGGAGGATTAGATAAAACCGATGCTAAATCGAAAATGAAAGCGCTAAAGACCACATGGGTCCGCAAATTGAAAGAGACAGCACACGGTATTACGGGCTATAAAAATAGTTATTGTATTCCAAATAGTATAGATATAAACTATCTGATAGTGACTACGAAAGAAAACGGACAATGCTATTGTTCTATAAACAAATATTAACATGCTTTAATGCTTGACAACAAATACATGATAATCTCAATACCGTGCAGTTTCTTTAACAACAATATAGTCAATGAAAAGCTTTTCATACAAAGGCAAGTCAATCTTCTTTCCAAAATGGTTGGAAAGTAATATCCTTTCTGTTAGGGATTTATTTTCAGATAACGGGTTTTTAAAGTCACCTAGGGATATATAATGGAATTATTAGTAAAAGAAAAAATATAATCAATTTTCAAGAAATACGAACAAAATATTACTTCACCACAAGCAGTCATCTAATGCATGTTTCATTAAACACGCATTTCCAAAACAAAACAAATACATATCACACTTTCGTAAAGAAAACGTTTAAAGCGTTGGTTATGCAAACAAAGTATGAAATAGTTAAAACTGATTGGGGTAAAATATATTTGAATAAAGTTGGAATGTTTCAAGATTAAAAGAAAATGCAGAATTCAACTATAAAGTGATAAATATATTTTCAAATAACTATTACATCAGTAAAATAAAAATAAATTGAAACGCATGTTTAAAAAGGATAAAAAATATGTAGCATTCACAATTGTGTAAATGTACAAGTGTATGGAAGATAGATAGTAATTTCATGGGTTTTGACGTAAATTGGATTCATTTTGCTCGGTCAGAAATGAAACTACTGTCATGTTCAATTTTCGCGTAACAAATTCGTATGCTGTGACATCCTCTTTGGCCACCAGTGGAAGAGAAGAAGCACTGTCTGAAAAATGCACCCAAGAATTAAAGAAAATTGTAGTACATGTATGACATCACTGACCTGACGCATGCCAAAATACTTCAGGTAACGCTGCAATTACATGTACTTGGAAAATGTGCCCCGAAGCCGGGACCCCCTGGTTGTTTACCTTGTGTATTTTGTTATACCGGTAGAAGACCACTCTATAACGCTTAAACAAAGCGTGAACCAATTGCATAAATCGAAATTGGGATGAGATAGACAAGTAATCTACACATTTTGGAGAAATTATCGGCCGCAAAAAATCACATGGGGAGGGGCGGGTAATAGTATCCATACTTCAGGTGTTGTACCTATAATTGTCATTTCAAAAATGGTACCACCAATTTGGAGAAAATAATATTTTTATTGGTGCAGTATGCCATAGATACATTCTATGACCTTAAGATGGAATTCTTTGTAGTTTTAGAATTCTTTCATACAGCTCTGGGAATCTAATTGAAGCTGTCGCATTTGTTGTTGTAAAATATTATGTATAACCCGAAGTTATTAGTATAACCACACCACGATATTGATAATTATCAGTATTTATCAGTAAAAATGACACTCGGTACTTCCTCCTTTCATTAGTGGCACGCATGCACATTTCTTAGAATTCTCTTATTGATGAAAGCGTTTTTGTGTGTGTATTTTTTCAAAGTTTGTTCGACCACTCCAATGTAAATTGATCGTTTGCAATTTTTGTCTATTTAGGAGTCGGCGGCCAGCTTCTGATAAATGCCAATGGCGATAGAGAAATGGATATAATGTTGGTGGATATGCATCCCGAATCGGGGGAATTCCAGGTAAGATTGTTAGAAAAATCACATCTACATGCAAGCAGATATACCTCCTACTGCAGATAATACGCCGTCCTTAAATGGTATCCATTTATTCTGCGATGTACACATGATGTCGAATTTATATTTGAAATTGTGTTTAATTGTAGGCAGTGGGCTATTTTTATGGGTGGAAGGCAAAGTTTGAATTCGCCTCTGATACTCCCATTCACTGGCCTTACAACAAAGGACCACCGGCAAATCGCCCTCAATGTGGATTCACTGGAGATGCAGCTGAGTGTCAAACCACAGGTACAATTTATTTGTAAAACAAAGTGCAAATATATATTTGCTATTCTATATAGCACTGTGGTGTAAAACAAACTCATCCATGGTGTTCTAAACTCAAAAATACATAGCACATGGCGCTTCGTTTGTAAGTTTTTCCGCTTTTTATGAGTAAACTTGAAAGGAGTTATCGCATGTTTCGAAAGCACACAAAAATATAAACAATTCGTCTTTCTTATGTTTACGGTAATTACTTCTTTTTAAAATTCTTATAGTGAGTTAGTCGGAATATTATGATAATTAGCCACAATAATCTAAGTCCCGATGGTAAAAACATCTCGTTAATTAGTTAGGGGTCACGTGGTTCGGTGACGTCACATGAGACCTTCGATCAGCTGATTGTGAAAATACAATGTAGTGCTAGATATGTTTTAAACGCCCAATTTTATTCACCATGGTCATTTATTCCGATGTTTACAAAATTCCAGAGTCTTAACATTCAACCGTATATGTTTAAGCCACCTGTGCATACAAATAGCACTAACAAAACTATATGTGATTTTTTCGTAAGAGTGAATTATTCATATTAACCGAATGCTCCACTATTTTGAAATAAATCTCCTCATCCCCTCAAAGTATCCCATCGCAAGCGCATCTAAAATTAAGGCTTATTGTTTCCTTTTCAGACATGTGCACTTGATTTAATAAATGAAACAAAATTCTTTTCTGATTCAGGTACAGCTAGTGTATCAAAGGGAAAAATGGATGAAAAACATCATCGATGCGCGTACCCTTTGATACCTGCATCAAGAAAAGAATCATAAGTGTCATTTCTTATCATTTAAATGTTTTTAAATCGTAAAACAAAGTTTCTTTCATAAAAAAGCTTAAGCGTTTTTGAAATGGCGCGTAGGAATACTAATACGTAACAATGAAAACAACAACAAAACTGGCTGTGCGTTCAGGTCAGATACAGTTACTGTGCAGAATGAAATGGATTATACACCAAATTAAAGGTACAATGGTTAAAAGCTGAATTAGAAATAACGGAAGATAACAAGTGGTGACTGGATTTATGCTGCATTGTGTTGAGGGGACGTTGGACACTGGTTGTGTCTATGGAACGGTGGAATGCCACTCGTCTTCATTTCAATATCAAGTAAAAAGCTTAACACCTCTTCATCTAAATCGCCCTCGTCGTGCCCCATATCACGCAATTCAATTTCATTAATATCTTCAAGATCAAAAGTCGCCGTTTGCTCCGTCATGTTATCGAACTCGTAAAGCAGACGATACATGTATATAATGGGAACTCATGTACATGCTATATCTATGCCATCACTATTTGTGTTGTTTCTTTAAATCAATTTTGTATTTTATTCATATGTTTGGTTGTGTTTATTTTTGGTAGCAATGAAAAAAAAATCAAACGAATACTTTTCGTCAACAATGATTTTGTGGAAATTCACGTTCTATAAATAGCGTTAAAATTAGAACGGGGAAGACGCATTTGGAGAAAAGTAGTGATTAGTGCAGATCAACTCCCGGACGAATTTTTTTTTTAAAATTAAGAAATCAATTTTTCATCCAATCAGCATCGTTGTTAACTTGTAACTCTAAAAGTTATTAAATGATGAGGGTTTTAAGGTAGTGGTCTTGCTATGGTGTATAGAAAAGAAATCAAGTAGATGTTCTATAATCGTGGTTAATCAAAACGTGTAAAACACCGAAAGTATATGTTTAGCTAGTTGACATAGTTTCACTATATGTGTCTTTACTGATTTTCAATTGAACACAATGGTGTATTTATTTCGGAACTGGTCACATGATCATTGTCGCAAGCCACGGCTGAAACGTATGCTCCTCTCCCCTATCACCCGTGGCTTTCTGCGTGACAATTTCTTTGTTTCTCATACGTAGAGCGTTCGCTTCGTAACCGGGAGGTCGTGAATTCGAGCCGGTAAAATAGGTAGTAATTGCTCCTTAAGGTATTCCATGTATAATGAAAGGATAATGAACAATTTTCAAGGATTTAGATCAACATAAATGTTTATTGTTAAACTAGAGCAAAGCTCGTTGCAAAGCAACGAGAGGTCTTCCGTCGGAGCTGTGTGACATAAAAACCTTGAACTTGACCATATGTCCTTGGGTCAGGTCCTAATGCAGCCTCAATTAACATGAAAATCTGTTGTAAGTATGAAATCTAAGCAAACAAAAAAAAAAAGAAAGAAAACGGACAATTTCCCAAAGTCAAAAATCCTATTTCGGGGGGGGTGGGGGGTGGGGTGGGGTGGGGTAGGTTCCAACTTTTCTGTACACCAAAAAATTTGTTCTTTACATAACATTAGCGCATTTCACTACAAAAGTGTGTGTGTGGGGGGGGGGGGGGGGGGCAACAGGCCTTCCAATGACCATTTTCATAGTAAATTAACAGTAAAACGTTAGGTTTCCTGCCCCCCCCCCCCCGGGTTTTACGTGCCTGGAAAGGGCATGACCGTAAATTAACGATCTGTATTGTATACTGTCAAGCATATGTTGGCAAAAATATTGGAGGGTGGGAACTGGAACTTCCTGTCCTTCCACCAATCATTTGAAAAATCCGATTTTATTAAAAACATAATTTTCTGTAAATCGTTGTGTTTGCAAATTACATTAAAACGGTAATGTTTTTGTGTGTACATGTATTGCCGCTGATCGCTGGTACACATGCGATGGCTCCGAACTCGGGCAATCGAGCCATGGGTTACGTAATTGTAAACAAGAACAAACCCCGGTGTGTATGTAAAATGCTTGCAGTTAATGACTGAATGAAATGAGACTGATTCGATGTGGATTTCTGATGATTTTCTATACATGTTTAGAGTTGGTATAATCATGATAAGAACCCGTGATTTAAAAAATAAAGTTTATAAATTATTTGTTATGCTTACAAAAAGGATCCATTTTTTTTCACTTTGTAGAGAATGCAGAAAGCTTGTGTATCAACTGGCTAAAGTAGAGTTAAATCACAGATTGCTTGTCCACATGTGATGAATCTCTAAAATTAAACATAATAAGACGCTTGAGATGTATATATATATTTGGGGCGCTCTTGCCTTTTTCATTTCACTTATAAAAACCGCATCTACTTGCACGCATGATTGTATTTAGATGAAATGAAATGAACCGACAAATAAATCCTTCTGTATGCAGACAAATATAAGTTAATAAAACTTAAAACTACTTCATTTTATTTAGTACGATTTTTTCTGACAATTAGAAACGTCACATACCCTTACCGTAAACTTATTGTGAGGAAAATGACAACCCGATAAATAATCAGGAAAATTGTGTAGGTTTTTTTTAAATGTATGTATAACTTGACACAAATATTATGAGGTCCATTGATCACTAACTCGAAATGTTTGCGGTAGCATCTTTACAATTACTTTATAATTGAAATAAAACATAATATAATTGTTAATTAAGTATGATATAATGTAAAAGGATTCAAAATGATTTCAAACATAATTTTCCAGTAATTGATGTGTTTATTTATGCGATGGACAAAAGCCGAGTTAGCTTCGATGTTTTTGTTTTGATTATGCAAGCTTGTCACTCTGGCCACCTGCGAGCGAGGCGAGAGTTGGGTTACATAACTGTATAAACAACGCTGACCGTGAAGAATGTAAACAGCTTGCAGTTATTGACCATGATTTATTTTACGTTTGAACGTTTTATTTTTATGTATATTACTTATTTTAATTCTAATATGAAACAAATAAAAGATAATTTATCTCTCTCCTTTTGTTGTTGTTGAAGGTTTGTTTATGTTAAAACGAAAGAAAAAGAGAAATGTATCATTAAATAATTTGTATTTGAACCACAGAGCATGTTAAAAACCTTATTTAAAATGAATATTAGTATCTATTGTAGTCAGGTATGTTATTTTTAGCAAGTTTATTTCAGTTATACGCATGAAGAGTTCTCGCTCACTTGCCAAATGAAAATGGCTACTTGTTTACGGGTATAGCTTTTTACTCTAATATAACACAAGATTCGAACAAAATAACAATTTCATGAGATAAATAAGATGTTAAAGAACAACTTTTCCATCGGAAGCCATATCGAATTCTTTGCCGTTTTTGAGCTATAAAGCGAAAACTTTTAGGGGCCGTAGATCCCTAATTTAAGGGGCCAGCCCCTTTTTACTGGTGTCAAATAAAAGCTCTTGAAATTCTACACAACTTTTATTTTACATGTCTTAACAAAATATTTTTAGTTTAAAAGATACAAAGGAAATTATGTGCAAATTTTCGCTCTTTCAGGCGTCCTGATTTTTGACCCCTCTCTATCGCCATTTTAAATGGCGAAATCAAAAAATAAAATATGATGTGCACAACTACAATGCTTCTACTTTACCAATTCAGTGTTTTCTCTGCTCCAATTATTATAGTCTCGGAGCCTTTATCTGGAAACCAAAGCCCCTAAAATTTCACTAAAAGGGAAATAACTCGCAAGCGGAAGAGAATATCCAAAATGTTTAAAAGTATTTTGAAAGTCTTTAGTAAAATGTATTAAAGCTGAAAATTTGAGCAAAATCGGTTGAGGAATGAGCGAGATATGAAGCTTCAAAGTTAGCGTCTAGGGGAAAAAAAAAAAAAAGAATAATAAGAATAATCTTAACCAGCACAATAAGTAGAAGGTCTTCCGTTGCTACGGAAGACCTTAATAATGATGAAAGTGAAGCAGATGAAATTCACATGAACGGTGAATGATTAGAAGCTGACCTTTTTGCACTTAACACTTTTTGGAAGAGTTGTCTGCCCTTTGTAAAAATAAGAAAAATCTAATTTTCTAAAAATGTGTGTGGTCAATGATTAATTTTATTTCATATTTTCATTAAGAGAAAGTGTATGTAACTTTCTACCAAGAGATTTGTATGAAAATGTATTTTCTTTTAAAAATATTGTAATAAAACATGCTTTTCCCATATACTTCAATGTTAAATTCTAGGTGAAATAAATCAAGCAGTAAACAAAATTTTGAAAATTCCTATGGTGGATTATTTTTATTTGATGAACCCTTCAAAATGATATCATGATTATAAAAATTCCACCATCCATTTATTAGATATGAAATATGGTCGTTATACATTGAATACCTTAAAAGTGAGAATCACCGGCCTTTCGGATATGACCTTAAAACGGAGGTCCCGTGTCGCGGCAGGTGTTGGCACGATAAAGAACCCTCACTGCTACGACCTTGAGCGCTAAACATAGGTCTAAATTTATGGTACTTCATCTAGTGACGTCTCAATATGAGTGAAAACTTCTCGAAGGGATGTGGAACAAACAAGCAATCAATCAATCGCTTCTCTTATGTATGTATGGCGTGATTCGGCCAATCGCTGAACTTCCGAGCTAAAGTTGGTCGGAGATTTAAACTGTTTATAGAATGCTGGTATATTACTCTTGACCAATCAAAACGCTTGTCCTTTCATAACTAACCAACGCAGAATCCGTATGTATACATCGTTTGTTTGACATTGACAGTTATAAACAAGCCGACGTCTCGGCGTATTTGATGAGAAATAATGATGTTTTTCTTTCACTAAGAGCAAACGGTGGGAAGTCTATATGCTAACGGGCGTTTCCATTGAAATATTCGGAGACTAATGATGACAAGCGTTGTGTATTGGTAATACCCCCCCCCCCCCCCCCCCCCTTTAGAACAAGTGAACATATATAAGAAATAAATCGTGAAGCTGTTCAGATGTCAACGATCTGTTGGGTTTTTTGTTTACAATAATTTCGGTGCAAAAAGCACACGTTTTCATTACCGCAGCCAGTGCTGCTGTTTTACATGTTAAACATGACTGCGCTAGACCAGATCTTCTATTTAAAGCTAAGAAAGAGTTATATTCGTAACGGATTACGTCATTCTTGACATGCATATTTATGAGAAACGAAGAAATTGTCATGCAGAGAGACACGGGTGAAAGGGAAGAGGAGCAAACGTTTCAACCGTGACTTGCGACAATGGCCACATGATCTACTTTCGTTAATAAAACCAAATGGCGCTCGCGTTACTAGTTTGAAGTTCGGCTATGTGTATTTTTTATTCTCTGGGCCGGAAGTAGGCAATGCTATAGCATTTATTTTTTAACACCAGTGAGGGAAAGTACTGTGAAACACATACACGCAATTGCAGCCGTTGTTTAAGCGTTTAATTGACATATAATATGAATATCGCCATGTATATACATGTAATATGTCCATATATAGCTTAGATACACAAAGGAATGTAATACAGGACAGTGCAGCATGTAGTGTGTGTTGAATGGGGGTGGACTACTGCGTTTGCATGTTGATATCAAACAAGGTGTTCTCAGTCTAGCATATTAATGCTATTTAATTGATTGTATATTGTTTAACGTCCCTCCAGAGAACTTTTCACTCGTGTGGAGACGTCACCATTACCGATGAAGGGCTGAAAAAAGTTAGGCCTTTGCTCGTCTCTTACGGCCTTTGAGCAGGGAACAATCTTTATCGTTTTGTAATTTGCAGGAAATAGAAGACGAATTTCATTTCGTTTTGATATGCCCAGCATTTTTTGATTTACATGAAAAAAATATCAAACCTTATTACTATAAAAAAAAAGCTTTCTTTTTCAAACTTGTAGAACTTTTTAGTGTATATAACTTTAAAACTATTCATAAGCTTTGTCAGTATTTAGTGAAAGCTATAAAACTATTCACAAGCTTTGTCAGTATTTAGTGAAAGCTATAAAACTATTCACAAGCTTTGTCAGTATTTAGTGAAAGCTACAAAACAAAGAGAAGCACTATCTGTTAACTGTCATTAATGATGTTTCATTTTTCGTTGCTTAGATTTATTAGTTTCTAAACTTATTTCTCTAATAATATATATTTACATATTGCAATAATGCTGAATCCTTTGCCGTTTGACTGTATTGTACACAGTGTACCTATGAGCCACAGGACTCCTTTGGTAAAAAATAAACAATATTAATATTGAGCGACACCTGCTGTGACATGGGGCCTCGGTTTGTTGCTGTGTCATCCGAAGGACCTATTCTAACCCAGGCCCCACTATTTAATTGCTTAGACTTTTTCTACTTATTGTAGGTATGGTGGATAGGGAATAGATCGTGATATGTATGTTATCAACTTGAAAGAACTCTTGAGAAATCCATACCTTTGAAAATTACTCACCCTTTCTCCAAAGCGATAACAGATCTTTACTACTCTGATATTTGTAATGGCAAAAGGATTGTGTAATTCATGTCGAGGAAAATATTTTCGATATCGTTCTACTAAATATATAGAAGATTCATACGCTTGTAAAATTTCTAGAGCAGTGATTTATGAAGAACATATGGCTTACGACTGTATGGTTTGCAGTTGACCAAAAGGACACCCTTCTCTATTTCTTTCAAACATTCTACATTACCAGGAACACTTTTACCAGAAATAGCATCTGGGAATCAAAATCAGGAGCCATGTTTCTCTTCAAGTGTTTCACTAAAACAGCTTTTAATTTCAGTCAAACACTGATCAATACAGCTAGTGAAGATTTACTCGTAACATACTACTGGGCGGAAAACGTCCCGAGAGTGTCATTTTTGCAGATAATTACTGTTATCGTGCTGTTGATGCTGAGAAATGCTGGTATTTACTGTGGTTTGTACTGTGGGTTCTGATATTTACTGATAAGTGTTGAGGAAAGCATACTGTTGGTACTGAGAAGTGCTGATACATGTTGTGGATAGCGTTTGGCGAAAGAGCATTTGCGTCTTAGGTTTGACGCGGCCCGACATCCCGGTTACGAAGCGAATGCTACCGCAACGGGTGAAAGTTAGATAGGTCAAACAGTGGCTCAGCATATCTGTGCACCCGGCTGTGGTGCTACAAGGGAAGCAACAATACCAAAGTAAGGATCGGTTAGCACAAGTAGAGCAGTTCAGGAAACCAATGAAATAACCAAGAGCTATATAAAAATTAACCCGGACAATTTGTCAAACTATGAACTTATTCAGGCAGAAGCACAGTCTTGATACTACCCCTGCAGACATTAGTTGTGATGGAAATTGATGACGTAAATTCCTGGGAATATTAAACCATTACTCTCAAATGCAGAATGTATGTTTGAGAAATGTGTAATAGATTTAATTGGAAGTAACCCAAAGTTAATGATGCCTGGTAATTACTCTAGAATGTTTTAATGAATCAAACGAAGTGCATTTGTTATCTTTGACAGAAGACCAAGACAGGAAAATAGTATTGTCAAATGGGTTTTGCAAGTTTAGATTTATGAGAAAAATATATAGAGCAATGACTATCACAGAGCAATAGCCAGATGAAACAAAATTGTACAAACAGCTGCCTCTTTTGGTCAGTCTGTTTTTGATGATTTCCGTAATGCTAAAGGGCCTAATTATATTCACAAAAATATTGAACATGTTCAGGAATTGAGAATAGACCAGGGACAAATGGAGGACTAAGTAGAAGTGGTAAAGAGCGGGTGGGTGTAAATATTTAGACACTTTAGAAAAACCTGTCCAGGATGGGGAACACGTACGGATATCTGGGAGATGTTCTCTGGGTTGACTGGTTCTATAGTAGTCTAAACCTTGCAAGTATAGCAGAGAATACACAACCACAAAAAGAAATGTAGTGTTTGCAGGAAGGAAAGAATATCCGAAGTTGTCCAGCTGCTTGTTATTGAGCTTTACTCGAATCTGTATGACGAGTGTTGTGTAAATATGATTTTTTCTTTCTTTTTTCACAAATGTCTCATTATGATTATACACTTCATGCTGGAATCATAAGATGTGCAGTTTGACGAACCCAGGCCGCCCCAACCCTGGATTAAAACTTGCAGTTTATTTGTAATGGGGCAATAAAATATTTAACGATGAAAATATTAAATTTAAAGCAGAAACAATAAATATCGATTTAATATCATTTGCTGTTCATCTTAAATTGTGATCCATTCGTTATACTGTACTTGACGTTACGGGTACATTTGGAGGAGAGAGAAAACTTCAGCCGCAGTTTGAAAGCATAATAATTGAATTTAAAGTAGGAATTAGAATATTTTATTATTTATAAATGCAAGTTCAATCTTTCAATCTTCATTTATTCATTTATCTTATTTTTTATTTATTTTGTTGTTGTTGTAAATCTACGAGGAAGAACTGGGAGTACAAATGTATGTTGTTACACGGTCACTTTTTAGGTCACCTGAATTCATTCAGGTGACCTATTGCTGTCTGTTTTTGTCCGTCGTCGTTCGTCGTGCGTCGTGCGTTAATATTTGAACATTTTCAGCTTCTTCTCTGAAACCCCTGAACCAATTTTAACCAATTTTGGCATATAGCATCTGTGGGTGGAGGGGAACAAAAATTGTGAAATGCGTGGTCCCTGCCCCCCTGGGGCCTGAGGGGTGGGGCAAAAACCATCAAAATGAGTGTAATTTTAAAAAATCTTCTTCTTTACTCCTGGACATCAAGAAGCCAAAATGTGGGCATAATTATAATGAGCATTGAGCCCTCTACCAAAATTGTGAAATTCATGGCCCCTGGGGCAGGGGTTCTTGTGTTAGGGTGGGGCTCTATTGGTCATATAGTGAAAATGTAGAAATTCTTTGAAAACCTTCTCTGTCTCTGGGTATTAAGTAGACAAACTAATAGCATGGTAATGATGAGCAAGGATGCCTCTTTATACCCCCCACTGTGGGGGGGGGGGGGGGTATACTGGAATCGGGTTGTCCGTCTGTCCGTCCGTCCGTCCGTCTGTAGACGCAATGGTTTCCGGGTTCTAAAGCATTATCCTTTCCACCTACCGTCACCATATCATATATATGGACTACCCATGGGATTAAGATGTTCCCTATCGATTTTGGGGTCAAAAGGTCAAAGGTCAAGCACACTGGACATCGAAGTAGCAATATGGTTTCCGGGCTCTAAAGTGTTATCCTTTCCACCTACAGTCACCATATCATACATATGGACTACCCATAGGATGAAGATGTTCCCTATCGATTTTGGGGTCAAAAGGTCAAAGGTCACGCGCACTGAACATTGAAGTAGTAATATTGTTTCTGGGCTCTAAAGCGTTATCCTTTCCACCTACAGTCACCATATCAAACATATGGACTATCCATGGGATGAAGATGTTCCCTATCGATTTTGGGGTCAAAAGGTCAAAGGTCACGCGCACTGGACATTGAAGTAGCAATATGGTTTCCGGGCTCTAAAGCGTTATCCTTTCCACCTACAGTCACCATATCATACATATGGACTACCCATGGGATGAAGATGTTCCTTATTGATTTTGGGGTCAAAAGGTCAAAGGTCAAGCACACTGGACATCGAAGTAGCAATATGGTTTCCGGGCTCTAAAGTGTTATCCTTTCCACCTACAGTCACCATATCATACATATGGACTACCCATAGGATGAAGATGTTCCCTATCGATTTTGGGGTCAAAAGGTCAAAGGTCACGCGCACTGAACATTGAAGTAGCAATATTGTTTCTGGGCTCTAAAGCGTTATCCTTTCCACCTACAATCACCATATCAAACATATGGACTATCCATGGGATGAAGATGTTCCCTATCGATTTTGGGGTCAAAAGGTCAAAGGTCACGCGCACTGGACATTGAAGTAGCAATATGGTTTCCGGGCTCTAAAGCGTTATCCTTTCCACCTACAGTCACCATATCATACATATGGACTACCCATGGGATAAAGATGTTCCTTATTGATTTTGGGGTCAAAAAGTCAAAGGTCACGCGCACTGGACATTGAAGTAGCAATATGGTTTCCGGGCTCTAAAGCGTTATCCTTTCCACCTACAGTCACCATATCATACATAGGGACTACCCATGGGATGAAGATGTTCCCTATAGATTTTGGGGTCTAAAGGTCAAAGGTCATGCGCACTGGACATCGAAGTAGCAACACTCAGAAAAGAGGTAGTTTATACCTATTACCAACACCCTTTGGGAGATTGGGGTAAGCGGGGGGTATTCTTAGTGAGCATTGCTCACAGTACCTCTTGTTAAAAATTGTGAAATTCATGGCCCCTGGATCAGAGGTTCTGGTGCTAGGGTGGGGCTCTATAAGTCATATAGTGAAAATGCATTATTTCTTTGAAAATCTTCTTCTCTGTCCTTGGGTATTAAGTAGACAAACCAATAGCATGGTTATGATGAGCAAGGATGCCTCTTTCAAAATTGTGAAATTCATGGCCCCTGGGTCAGGGGTTCTGGTATTAGGGTGGGGCCCTATTGATCATATAGTGAAAATGCATTTTATTTCTTTGAAAATTTTCTCTGCTGCTGGGTATTAAGTAGACAAACTAATAGTATGATAATGATGATCAAGGATGCTTCTTTCAAAACTGAAATTTATGGCCCCTGGGTCAGGGGTTCTGGTGCAAAGGCGGGGCTGACCACATAGCTATTCAATGTTTCTTCCATCCAAAAGTAAAATTCTTATATTTAAACACAAACCTAATTCAAACATTGGAAGGTTGTTACATGATACTCAGGTGACCTATAAGGCCCCTGGGCCTCTTGTTATTTTTATTCCCGATTTCGCAGACCAAAATAGAATGCATATACTGTACATATGCTTATTATTAACATAATCATTTTATCGCTGTCTTTTCTGGGTCTGTTTCCAACTGCTATTTTGGAAAGTGCATGAACACAAGCTTAAGCGATTGCGTATTAATGACAAAGTCCTTGCGCCGACAAAAAATGTTATTCTTTACTCACACCTTCCTTCGGAAAACTGAAAACACACAGTCCACATCCCTTCTTCTGACAGCTAGTACACCTCTAAGTGGCACACAGCACGCTGGTGAAATGTTATTTATAAGCCTTCAACGTGATAATTATCTTGTTTGTTAATTAAAGTTAATCTGCTTATGATATGGCTGACAGCTGTTTTCAAATCTCGCTCAAAGTCGTATTTCAGACATAATGGCGCGTAAAATCTCTGGAGTAAAGATTTGAATTTCGTCGCTTTCAAACTCAAAAACCATGAGAATATTTCATTTAAAACACATCGAAAATTATTTTGGCATGCAAAGAATTCATTTTACTTTTTAAAAAATTAACATGTTAAGTAACATGCGTGTTAAAATACGTACAACCTTCTCACATACTGTTCCCGTGGGGATCCGGGTTAGAATAGGTCCTCAGTACCCCCTTGCTTGTCGTAAGAGGCGACTAAATGCGGCGGTCCTTCGGATGAGACCGCAAAAACCGAGGTCCCGTGTCACAGCAGGTGTGGCACAATAAAGATTGCTCTTGCTCCCTGCTCAATGGCCATAGGCGCCGAGCATAGGCCTAAAGAAAGTGTTGCACGTCTCATGTTAATTTCCCTAAAGGTGTTGCATGAAAAATCGAAAAACCAATTAGAACGTATCTCTTGATTCAATACTTTTTTGAAAATAAGTTTAAAAGACGTGTATTGACAAAATTAGCCGAAATATTTCGAGTTTAAATCAAGCAATAAGTATTATATACGATTTTTAGCGTTAAAATGGAGGGGTATCCCCGAATTTCAGAAAAACTGCTTCCATGAAGCAAAATAAATTTAGCATGAACATGTTCTTCGAGTTTGAAATTTTGTTTCACGGGGGCAATTTTTTTGTAAATTTAAAAAAATCGAAACGACTTCACTGGTATTATTTTGAACTTCACCTGTACGTTAATTTTCCTGAGTAATGTATGTATGGTCTACTGTACGACGGTAAGTTAGCACGAATACGCCGTCGTACTACTGCGTGGTCCAGTGGGTAAGGTCGTCGACTCTTTTATGTAAAGATGTTTTCTATTTTTAAAACGACTGGGTTCGACTCCCTCACGAACACATTTTTTTTTTTCATATTACGTTTTCCATCTAGATTTTGTTTTCTTAATTGAAACACGCTTCTAGTTTTTATATATGTTTCATGTCAAATCTCTGTTTATTACCATGTGCCGAGTTTGAAAAAAGCTTCGAACCTGGACACTGTTTAGTTTGTGAATAGGACTCTCAATAAACACGCCGAATACAGCATGCAATATAAGCAATACAAAATAGATAGTTAGGCAAACACGGACCCCTGGATACACCAGAGGTGGGATCAGGTGCCTAGGAGGAGTAAGCACCTCCTGTCGACCGGTCACACCCGCCGTGAGCCCTATATCCTGATCAGGTAAACGGATGCATTTCTTAACTGTTCAATATCAAACCCGTCATTGATGCATAAAGCAAACTGATTTTGTGAATTGGGACATTATAATTTATGTACAGTAAAACATTTTGTTTAAGTAAATATCAAATACCTGCTCTGTCAGATTCGGAGGACCATCGTCAGCCATTTTGGCTTGTCTAGATCGTTACGGTAAGGTCAATATTGAACGCTCATACTCGGAATGTTTCGGGCGCATACAATTTACGCAATGCAAAGTTAGCGTTCAATAAATTCTCAAGATTTTGAACGCTAACATTCTCTAGATTTTACGCAGATTTTATGATAGACTATTTATTTGCTATATAATAATTTTTGCACCCGGCAGGGCACTATGTATTGGCATGCACTACTTTCCTAATGTTTGTTTTTTGCAGAGTTTCCTTTGATTGTTATTAGCTTGTTTTAATAATACTTTAATTACAGAGTTTCCTTTGATTGTGATTATCTCTATCGTCTTCTTTGATTACAGAGTTTCATTTGATTGTGATCATCTCTATCGTCTTCTTTGATTACAGAGTTTCCTTTGATTGTGATTATCTCTATCGTCTTCTTTAATTACAGAGTTTCCTTTGATTGTGATCATCTCTATCGTCTTCTTTAATTACAGAGTTTCCTTTGATTGCGATTATCTCTATCGTCTTCTCGAGTGTGATAGTGGTCCTAGGATTCACAGTCTTCATCGTTTACAGGTATTCAAATTTTAACTGATTGATTTACAAAATCCTGAAATATATTTTTATGAGATTGAAGCCAATATCATATACTAGGATAACAATAGCATGGGCCAAATCGCTCACCTGATTCAACTTGGCCCTGTCGTTGTTTAGCTGTGAATTTCAAAATATTTTTTTTTATCAATGTATATTCTCATGAAAAATTCTGACCCCATATTATGGTGCCCACCTAGCTCTAAATGATCACAAAATATCTGAAAATGAATTCACAGAGATGCATCAACAGCAATTACTTCTGTAATTTGTAAAACACTTTCAAGTTGCATCTTGTCTTTGCTTTTATCTTGTCATTTTAGCTCACCTAAGCTTTTCTGATCACCTTTTGTTGTCTGTGTCTCCGTCCGTCTGTCCGTAAACTTTTCACATTTTCATCTTCTCCAGAATCACTCATCTTCGCTAGCCAAGGGTGACGATACACGGTGTTACCGTGTATCGTCACCCTTGGCTAGCGAAGATGGAATCACTGGGCCAATCCCATTTAAACTTGGTACAAATCATCCTTGTGGGAAAGATGGTTTGATTTTCTTCATTAACTCTATGGAACTGCCCCCCGCATGATCTTCGTGTCGAAGGTTCATTAGCTGTTTTTAAAATCAAACTTTAAACATGTCTTTAACAACTTGCATTTAATCTGTAATTCGGTTATCTATGTATATTATAAACTACGAAAAAAAACAAAAACGCCTCAGTTATAGTATTATTTTATATGTATTTATTGTTCTTTGTTTTACACGGAAATGTAAAGCGCTTTAGGGTAATTGTCTTATTTAGATAAAGCGCTTTAGGGTAATTGTCTTAATTAGATAAAGCGCTATACAAATGTACAAAAATAATGATAATAATGAAAGTTCTTGCCATAAAGAATGTATATACAAAATATGACAGTCCTAGCATAAATAGTTCAAGAGATATTTTAAAAGATTTTTCGTATATATATGTATTATATATATATATATATATATAAAGCACAGAAAATTTCACTTTATTTGGATACACACTTCCGCCCCTACCCGGGGTTGAACTCATGACCTGCGGAACCAAATCTCCTAGCAGCATGAAACCAGCGCGCTAGACCGCTCGACTTGCCTTCGATGACGATGGGATTCTCGCCACGCTGTCACACGCTACACGGTCATTGAGAATGGAATGGCGAGAATTCCATCGTCATCGAAAGCAAGTTTTTGACTTGCCTAGATGGTCGAGCGGTCTAGCGCGCTGGTTACATGCTGCTAGGAGATTTGGTTCCGCAGGTCGTGAGTTCAGCCCCGGGTAGGGGCGGAAGTGTGCATCCAAATAAAGTGAAATTTTCTGTGCTTTATATTAAATATTTCTTCACTTAGGGCAGTTATGTTCATTTAAGAGTTCATTGCTATTTTTGTGCTATATATATATATATATATATATATATATATATATATATATATATCAGCATATAAAAATTTTCGCGCTGCCCTTCACTTTAGACCTGGTACAGCATCAGGCTCATAACTCTAGAATAAGAGCAGCAACAACGGCAGCTGCCATGGGTTACACAGAAGTTCAAATTCAAAAGATCGGCCGATGATGCTTTTAAAAAGTACATCGTGTCCCCTTCATTACCTTGGGCTAACAGTCTGTAGCTTAAATGAGCTGTGCTTGGTTCTCAAGTGATATATCCGTCTCTTCAGACAGGAGCTCCAACCTGTAATACACACGTTACCTAGAGACATGTGCTCTAGCTGATACTTCTGTTTCCTAGAGACAGGTGCTCTAGCTAATACTTCTGTTTCCTAGAGACAGGTGCTCTAGCTAATACTTCTGTTTCCTAGAGACAGGTGCTCTAGCTGATACTTCTGTTTCCTAGAGACAGGGGCTTTAGGTAATACTTCTGTTTTCTAGAGACAAGGGCTTTAGGTAATACTTCTGTTTCCTAGAGACAGGTGCTCTAGCTGATACTTCTGTTTCCTAGAGACAGGGGCTTTAGGTAATACTTCTGTTTTCTAGAGACAAGGGCTTTAGGTAATACTTCTGTTTCCCAGAGACAAGGGCTTTAGGTAATACTTCTGTTCCTAGAGACAGGGGCTTTAGGTAATACTTCTGTTCCTAGAGACAGGGGGTTTATGTAATACTTCTGTTTCTTAGAGACAGGGGCTTTAGGTAATACTTCTGTTTCCTTGAGACAGGGTCTCTAGCTAATCTTTCTGTTCCTAGAGACAGGGGCTCTAGGTAATTTGTATCCCTGCTTTATCACAGTCTTAGACTGTTACATGTACCTGCCCTTATCCTTGGTCTTAAATGTTTTACCCACCTTGTGCTGTGGCCGTGTGATGGGGTGGCAACAAGCCAGGTTTTTTAGGTTCTATTTTTTCACTATGCTGTTTTGTTGCGGTAGCCTATGACACCCCATCTTGTATGTTTTTGTGAACATAGGTGTTTTGTTCACCTTTACCTGTATATTGTTTATTAAGTTTTGTCACAGCAATGACTCGACCATATTGTATTTTTCTGTACATGTTTGTTTGTTCACTTTTACCTGTAGATCTTTGATTAGGTTTGTCACAGCATTGCATATGAGTTGTTTATTTTTGCTACTTTGCACTACTAGTCAAACCTTATCTATGTATTTAGTCATACTGCATTATATTGTTTATTGGGGTTGTTGCTATAGTCAAATTTGACCTTATTTTTTATTTACTGTCCAAATTTCTAGTTGTGATATACCTTTGTTATTTATTACTTTGTCATTTATCTATTGAATAAATGCAATATGTGTTTTGTCTAATTCTACCATAGTAGTCAACCGTCATAAAAATTTGAAACCCCTATTGTGGCCCCACTCTACCACCGGGGACCATGATGTGAACAAACTTGAATCTAACTTATGTAATTTAAAACTTTTCTGACCCAGTGGTTCATAAGAAGATTTTTAAAGACATCTTTAATAAATATATTTACGTGTAAAACTTTGATTTCCTATTCTGACCCCACCCTATAGGGGGGGGGGGGGGGGGCATGATTTTAACAAACTTGAATATGCACTATGTCAGGAAGGTTTCATGTAATTTTCAACTTTTCTGGCCCATTGGTTCATGGGAAGATTTTTATATGTTCCCACCTTTTCTTTGCATTTTCGTGATTATCTCTCCTTTGAAAGAGGTATGGTATTTCATTGGAACTTTAATCCATTTCCCACAAGGATGATTCGAAAATGTGGAAAGTTTACAGACGGCCAGAAACACAGACGACAGACAAAAGATGATCAGAAAAGCTCACTGGAGTTTTCAGCTCAGATGAGCCATAATGACAATCTCTACCCAGAGTTGTCGATCTTTGCTCTCAAAGTGAGAGCAAGGAACGACAACTCTGGGTAGAGATTGCCACAATGACAGATAAAAGCAAAGGTAAGATGCATCTTGAAAGCGTTTTACAAATTACAGAAGTAATGTTTGAACACCAGTTTTTATCACTTTCTATGGTGTACATTCAAATATTCTCTGTATGTATTGAATTCATAGGAGAATGAAAAGCGAGTCTGAAATCCACAGTAACTGGTGGCGGATTCCATGGGAGGATCTAGCCTGGGTTTCCTGTGGTAGGAGCGAAAATTGTAGCATAGGATTCTCCGTGGCCAAGGTTGTCAGTTCTGTTATTGGATTTTCATGTTGTAGAATTTTGTTTTTAGTTAATATATGACTGATAAAACAGAAAGATTATAAGTATATATACAAATGTACATGAATACGTTCAGCATGTAAACCAACATTTGTAATTTTTTTATTGTATTAGGTCATCTGAGCCACTTAGGTGACCTATTGAGATCTGTTTTTGTCCGTCGTTGTCTACTTTGCGTAAACTTTTTACATTTTCATCTTCTCCACAACCACTGGGCAAATTTCAACCAAACTTGCCACAAAACATCCATGAGTAAAGGGGATGTGTGTGGAAGTGCGTGCGTGCGCGTGTGTGAAAAAATACTTTAAAATGTTCTCAAGAAAGAACGACGGGGTCATAATTACTGATATTAATATACAAGCATTATCAGGTAGCGCAGATTGAAGTCTGTTCAAATCACGATCCCCGAGGATATAAATTGGGACACATTCGTGGGATCAAGTTTCATATAGAATATATAGGAAAAATCTTTAAAACTCTTTTTCTCAAAAAACAACAGGGACATACTTATTTATATTAATATACAAGCATCCCCGGGTAGGGCATATTGAATTGCGTTCCAATTATGATCCCCAAGGGTATGGTGGGTCTAAAATAAGGATCCAAACTTTAGACAAGAATGCACATTATCGTCGCTAGAAACGATCATAAAATCAAATAATCAGCAGAAAATATATTAGTTTACTTCAATAACATCAGGCATCATTATATGATACATTTACTGACTTTGATATGTGATCAGACAAGGACATTAAGTGCATTTTATGTGATTTGCTTTTATGATCTGGTTGGATTTAAGATCGGGTTCGATATTTCAAGTGATGAGTATGTAGGAAAACCGTAGAAGGATACACATGTAATTCGTACCCTCAAGTATCGAGTCGTTTCAGTGCAATTAGTTTACATATTTTGTCATTTCTTCACTACTGGTCAAGGTAAATGAGTTATAATTAGGGATGTCATCGAGTACTCGACTATCGCTCGGCCATACCGATCATCAACTAAATTTTTCATAGTCGAGTACTCGTTGAAAATACCTTTTTTTTTTAATATTCTTAAATTCTAAAGGCTTCAGAGTTTTTGTGAGTTAAAAAAATCATGTAAGGGTGAAGTAAAAAAGGTTTTAATTCGTTCGTGTTAAAATTTGAGTTTGGATGTCAGTCTGTAAGGATGCTTCCGATATCCACTGTTAAGACATGTTTTAAAAGATCCCATGATGGAAAAACGGTGAAAGGTACTAATAACTTAGGTACACTTGTATCCTGTCAGTCCGGGAATTTTTCTTTACCGAGTACTCGACTATCGCTCGACAAAAGCCTCCCAAGTATTCGACTAGGCTATCCGAATAAAATTGACACCCCGAGTTATAATCCACGAGAAAGCGCCTAACCAGAGTAATAGTTTGTTTTTCGTACCTAGCCATGTGCAAATAGGAAATGTTGCTGTTTTGTTGGACCACTTTTCCACTTATGATAATGTCAGCACTGAATGTTAAACTGATGATAAGTTGGTAATCTAAATAAAGAAGTTTCTAAAGTCATATGGCCCAAAATATCGATGGTTTCACTTGGAGCTCAAACCCTGTCATTCAAATAAGGAATTGGTTAGCCAAAATTCGCTCAGTTTGATCAGCAAAAGGATTTGTGTCATATGACGAGAGCTTGAAGTTGGCATAAAATTGCAAAAATGCCATTTTAAATGAAAATATCCACAAATTCAGATGGTTTTCCTTTCAGAAAACATACAGCGCATGCGTCGAGCAAATTCATATTCAAGCATGTTTTTCATCTTAAAATAATACACAATATATATCATTTTCATTTTGCTAGACACATGCGCACATCTTTTCATTTGACAGTTTTCAGGCTTATTTTGAGAAAAAGGCGAGAAATGTCTTATTCATGATGTCATAATGCTAATCCATTTAGGAATATCATTCTGATTTTGTCGATGTAATATACCTGGCATATATTTTACTTTCTTAAAACGCTGAATAAGGTTAATTCCAGACACATTTTATAAAGAGAAATTTTTTGGGCCTTGTTCTTTGATTTTATACTATTTTCTGGCAGAATAACGTAGCTGGTTGTTGCTTTTGTAATATTTCTTGACATCGAACAAAAATGGTACATGTACATAACGTAGATTAACATATTATTGCATACCTGTGCATTTAAATGAAATATGGCACTTATGCATGTATACAAGCGATGACTTGTAGAAAGTATTATA
Source organism: Ostrea edulis (assembly GCF_947568905.1). Taxonomy (NCBI): domain Eukaryota; kingdom Metazoa; phylum Mollusca; class Bivalvia; order Ostreida; family Ostreidae; genus Ostrea; species Ostrea edulis. The sequence goes on from NC_079169.1 coordinate 70,215,069, forward strand.
AAATGACTTCTAAGAATGTTTATTGGGTATATACATACATACAAATATACATACATAAATACCAAGGATAACCCATGAAAGTTCGAAAGCTTATTTCCAATGGGGTCCTTTGATGCACGGGTCATTCTATTGCGTTCCCTCGCTGTTCTCACATTCTCACTGTCACTGTGAGAGTTGTCACTCTGTGACTCGCTGAATTTGTAGACTAGAGGCTATAAGAGTTGTCATCTATTTAATAAAACTAATTGAACAACTCATAAAAATTGTTTGCGTTTTTTTATTGGGGGGGGGGGGGGGGGGCTACTAATTTAAACAAGTTATACATAGACCACATAGGGAATTCTATACAAGTTTTAGTGCAGAGTTTTGACAATATTGCACATGTAGTAGAGGATAGTGACTAGTCACTTTATTCCAGTAAATATAATTGTGCTGTGTATCACAGATGTAGTATACCTAACTAACACATTTCTATAAACTAAGTCTTACAATAGGTCGCCAACATGTTTTCCTTAAATTAATGCCCCTAAATTTACATGGTTTACTTAAAGATTTTCTGTGACTTTGTTTCTTCTCCCATTATTGTTTATTATAAGGATTTCTTTTGAGTTGTGGGGATCTGTAGAAAACCAATGCATGTATATATATCTACAGATCGATACATGATACTCAGGTGACCGTTAAGGCCCATAGGCCTCTTGTTTTAAGAAACATTTCGATAGAAACAACAAAAAAAAATTATGTTTATAGTATAATGACAATGATTATTATGAATTCAGTTGAAGTCATTGTGCGATGAAGAACTGAGCGCGATCAAATATAAAAATTCCATGGTGGCCACATATAAGGTTTGATTTGTGTCAATCTAATTTAAATCAGATCCTAAGATATGCTCACAATCCTTACAATACCATTACGCAGAGTATACGGTGCGGATCTTAGAATTCTGATTTTAATGAGATTGGATTTGCGTGATTTATTTACTGACATTCGGTAAACAAAATTAAAAAAAAAATTATATCGTTTGACGGGAACAAGTAGATAACATGCCTAATTCTTGTAGAACCTGTTTCTGTTCATTTTAATCATTTTTGTATTAATATAAAGTACAAGCTATAAGTTATCAGAGTTAAAACCCGTCAGAGAAATAACAATATTTGTTGATACTTATTCATGTTCATACAAATATCTCGTACAAATCCTTTCGATGAATTGTAATCTCGTGTAGTGTCAATCAAGAAAAATTCAATCTAGTCTGTAAAATTAATGTTTCTCATACATGTATATTAAGCGTAAACGTATAAAGGAAAACATTAATAAAACTATGTCATGTGTCAGTTTTGTTAAATTAGAAGCATCCAATCAAGAGGCAATGGCTAGAAACATTAATGAATATTCATAGAATGAGATTCCATTCAATTATCAGTTAGTCTATTTATTTTAAATAGGGTGCAAAAGTGTATCTTTTCAAGTTCAACCGAGACGTATTCCCCAGTACGAGAGAATTCTTGTTAGACTTATTACAGGTATGAAATAATACAAGTATACGGTTGTAATTAACCTAATTTAATTTCTGTAAGATTTTTTATAAAATGCTAGATGCTATTTGAAATTATGCAAGTTTTTTTTTTAAGTTGAGAAATATAAACTGTAACAACTTGACAAAGTTCATTGGGTTGACTGAGGGTCCATCGGGTCTCTACGCCATGAATGAATACTGTACCCGTGGTGATCTAAGGGTAGGTATGTTTTGATCAAAACGTCATTTGTTTGTGTTCTTATATAAATTCATAACTGGTCAGGACTGGAGGAAATAATTGATCTGTAATGTTACGACATTCATGTTTTTTTTTTTATTCTTAGTCCATAATTTTATCATTATATTCATATTTAAGGTAGCTCCACCCTCATGTGACTTATCAATATTAATGGTTGAAAGTGGAAAATCTGCATTGCTTTCCATTCAATGTAATTAAATTTAAATAATAACCAAAGAAAATGTGTATATATTGCCACCTTTTTAAAGATGTCAGACATACAAAAAACTGAAGTATATGTTAGCATCAGAAAATCACACGTTTTCGTTATAAAGAAAAAGAAAAATAGATAAAAACTTGTTAAAATGATAAATTTTAAATGTTAACAGTTTCAAAAAAAAAAATGCTAATTCATGAATTTGGATTGTATTTTGTTGCGGAAGGATGTGTCAATGAGAGAGTCTTAAATATGCACGGTTCTACCATTTCTGTTTCGTCATAACTATCGTCAATATTTATATGAGTAGATATATATTTCAATTTTCTAATACATAATACAAATGGGAGAGACTTTGAACTAATTCAGATGTAGTAAGTTCATTAATCTGGTTGATCTGGTCCCAAACAGAACACTGCTTCTTAGAAAAGTCTAGTCTATTAGACTGCTCTTTAAATCTGAATTTCAAGATATTGAATATTTCCCTAGTTTAAGCGTAAAATGGTCATTATTTATTTTCAACCTACTTGTATTAAACATATCAAAATGCATGAATGCGGTAATTTGATGTACATGTAACGAGTATTGTGTGTTGCTTACATTGTGTTGACACTTACAAACAAACGCAAGTTAACAGTGCCTTTTTAAAAGTGCAAAATAGTCAAGTTTAACACACTGTCGCTCAATCAAAAGTACTATGACCCCTATTTCTCTGTTTATTTTTATAATTCCTTTTCAATGTAGAAATTCAAAATATACTTTCGAAATATTTGACAGTACCACAAAACTCAGATTCTAATTTCTTTATTGTCTTGAAGCGCATTTCGTTCGTGTAATTGAGAGAAAGGGTTTAACATAACTTTATATTTTGTAGGATATCCTTGGCAATGAATCTTTCACTCTAAACTGGGATGTCAGGGCTTCTTTAACGTGTGACGTCATTCAGGTACAAGGTTTTCTTTATCGCGGATTAAACGATGCGTGATTAACCATATTCTATTTTATTCAGAATATTAGTCCGTATGATTTTCATATCTATGGCGACTATTTTGAACAATATGTAATGCTGTATTGATTAAAACTACTATACTCAGACGTTAACGGAAAAATAAAAATCTCATCTGTATGACAAACGAGATTACTTCAGCTTCTTCGTTGTCAACTTGTTGTTGGAACTTAGTGTTTATATATATATATATATATATATATATATTTCAAATTTACAGGCAATGGACTACATCCATGGTTCCAACTTAAAATACCACGGCCATCTAACCAGCTTGAATTGTGTCATCGACAGTCGTTTTGTATTAAAAGTTACTGAGTTTGGAATACAGTCTCTGCGAGATTTCGATATAGATGTCACCAATAAAGGTATGATATATGTTCCTATAATAGGTTATAGGTTAATAAATACACATTTAAATTTAGAATTGGCACAGTCTGTTGTGGTAGACAGTCCTTGTAACGTATATTGTCGTTCGTGTATTTATCGTGATCACGTGTGTAACACTCGCAATCGTTTGTGATCTTTGCTTTTGAACGTGCGTTTATATGAACATTGTTTGATTAATTATAGGAGATACTGAAGTGTTACATAAACTTCTACCTGCATAAATTGATAACTTAAAATGTTAGAGAGTATTTCACTTTCATATTTCTTTTATTGCATTTCCCTCGAATTGTTTTTGTACCTTCACTTTTAAAATCCTCTGATTAAATTTAAATTATTTTAAAATTTTACTTTCATTTGAAGAAGTTATTTACTTTTTCAGTCTGTGAAAAATTGGCTAGTGATTTCCTTTCTTCATTTCACTCTCCATTATAGATTTACCTATTAATCATATTATTATATCATTCTGTTCTAAACGAAACTTATTTTTACCTAATTCGGTACAGCACAGGATGAAATTGTGCCATTCAGTCAACTGAAAGGTCTGGAAATGTGTCAGAATGACAGAACGTCAGTTTATTGAATGGCACAATTTCATCCTGTGCAAACTATAACTTTAACAGACCAAATGTTTACATGTTATAACTTGTATTTGTGTGTTGTGCAGGTTATTGTATTTGTACGACATCTTAACTTGTACACAACATATGCATTACAGAATTGTCTAAATATACCGACTAGAATTGTATTAAATTCATCTAAAATATGAATCAATGTAAGCTAAACCGCCACTACTCATCAAACATTAAACTGCACTGTTTTTTGCATTATACTATAGAATCTAACACAATACCTTTATTATCGATATCATAAGGGTGTGTGTGCTGGTCAATTCTACAGGTATATAATATTGTACATATATATACATTGTATTATTGAATAAATATTGTGTAAATTAACATGATTGGTATATAAAATTAATGAAATCACACACATTCTTTAAACAGTAAGAAAATCACAGGTATATATACCGGTGTATAATCTTCTGATGGTTGTGTAACATGCTTTACAAATAATAAAACCTTACTTATGAAATACACAGATTCTCTCTGGGTGGCCCCTGAATTACTGCGTAAACAGACACCCGTGAGCGATGTTTTGGAAATGCAGAATGCTGATGTTTACAGCTTCGGGATAATTCTGTATGAAATTTTGTCACGTAAGGAACCGTTTGAGGACGACAAAGAATTTCTGTCTTTGGAAGGTTTGTCAAGAAAATGATAAATTAGATTAATTATGAATCAGATGAAAGATATTTTATTCTATTTAATTCTATATCCAGTACATTATGATTATACCATACCGTATTTTTATTCCATATTTGACTTTGTTCTACGCAAAACGTTGTTCAACCATTCGTTTACTAGTAATCATAGCTCGTACAAAAAGTAATCTTCAATGATCAGTTCTTATAGAATTGTTCTTTCATGTATAAAAACAATGTTTGTAACCATGTTCTTTTTTATTTATTACATAGCACTGTTTTTCTCTCTCGAAATATTGTTTACATTTAATGCGAGAAAGATTCTAAAAGAATCAAACCATAATTTTTGTTTATGTAGAAACACAAAGAAAATATATCAAGATTCTGAATGTTCAGGAATACCCTGTTACATAAAAATTGTACCCAGTTACAATACCTGGGGAATCCTGCATTATAAATCCACAGAACACATAGGTATCCTTGATATGACTTAGCTCTTATTACAGGTTACTCATATTTAGAAAATGAAAGCAATTAAATAAAGGCATCAAACAATGCGGTTTAAACAGTCTCGTTCAAAGTCAGCATTTCGCAAATTCTTTGCTCGTTATAACAACCTAGTTTGTCATTACAACCTATCATGGGGTCAAATGCTGTCTGACGTGTTTCATACTGATTGTTAGACCGTTCTTGGCACACTGATTTTGACTACGGATAACTTCGTTTACCTGATCACGATATAGGGCTCACGGCGGGTGTGACCGGTCGACAGGGGATGTTTACTTCTCGTAGGCACCTGATCCCACCTCTGGTATATCCAGGGGTCCGTGTTTGCCCAACTCTCTATTTTGTATTGCTTATAGGAGTGCTGAGATTGATCACTGTTCGCTATCTTTACCTTTCATCATAAATATAGTCATAAACAATGATACATTGGTGCTGTATGCAGCTGTTTATCATTTCATATCTAGTATCTTTATACGGTGAAAAAGGCTTAATGATTTTACATATATATTTCAGAAATAATAAGAAAACTTACGGAGATTGACGAAACTCCATTTCGGCCTCGGTTAGATGTTGCAGATGTTGACAAAGATATGGTTAATTTAATGAAGTCTTGCTGGAACGAAAATCCTAAAACCAGACCATCCTTTTCTACCATCAAAAAGGAAGCCTCACGATTAGACTGGTAATAAAAATCTAAATGGATCCAATCCCATTTTTCTCCTCATAATTCGTCCCGACTTTCTACAATGACATATACATGCTACACACACTTCTTTTAATTTTATACGGTAAGCTTTACTAGTTAGATTCAGATTTTTATTGAAAGTAGACATTAACGGCAATCTGACAACTCAGCTGTATGACAAACGGGATGATTTCAGCTTCTCCATCGTCAACTTCCCATATTTATGTAGCAATATTCCATTATCACCTGCATATGGTGTTTATATATCTTAACTGATTCGATATGCAAGAGCTTGTTCTGCGTATAGTCAGTTTTTAAATCGAGGTAAGCTACTGACAAACAAGTTGATGGTACAGGGGTTTCAACAGTCTCGTTTAAAGTCAGCATTTCGCAAATTCTATGGTCGTTATAACGATTTAGTTCGTCAATACAACCTATCATTGGGTCAAATGCTGTATGACCTGTTTCATACCGATTGTTAAGCCGTTCTTGGCACACTTATTTTGGCTGCGGATAACTCCGTTTACCTGATCAGGATATAGGCTCACGGCGGGTGTGACCGGTCAACAGGGGATGCTTACTCCTCCTAGGCACCTGATCCCACCTTTGGTGTGTCCAGGGGGGTCCGTGTTTGCCCAACTATCTATTTTGTATTGTTTATAGGAGTTATGAGATTGATCACTGTTTGTTATCTTCATCTTGCATTCATTAAAGGGAAACTTTGATATTTTGATTCAATATTACAGTAAAACTTTGATTTTCTATAGTAAGAACGGTGGTACTTTGTTTTAATGCAGTGATAACCTAGATTTTGATTTCTTAAAAGTTGACTTACTTGAGTTAAAACAAGAACGATTATTCCTTGAATAACTTTCTGATATGTTTGATAATCTAGTCTAGTAGAGTTAATGTTTCATCGACATTTTGATAAAACTTGATTCTTTTATTTTGAAATATTCCAATAAACTCGAAATAAAAGACACCACATGGTCTTCCACATCTTCTTCATACTTAGATATCTTAATGAACAAAGGTACTAACGGCAAACCAACAACTCAAATGACAAACGGAATGAATTCAGCTTCTCCATTGTCAACTTCCAGCACTTCATTTAAAGGCAGCATTTTGCAAATTACATGGTCGTTATAACGATATAAATTACCAATACCATAATAATACAACCTATTATTGGGTCAAATGTTGTCTAACGTGTTCCATACTTGGACCGTTCTTTTCACACTGATTTTGACTACGGATTACTCCGTTTACCTGATCAAGAGATATGGGCCACGGCGGGTGTGACCGGTTGACAGGGGTGATTACTCTCCTAGGCACCTGATCCCACCTCTGATATATCCTGGGGCCCGTGTTTGCCCTACTATTACTTTTGTATGCTTTATAGGAATTATGAGATTGATCACTGATCGTTATCTTCACCTTTTTATTAGTAAAAACGTTGATATTTGGATTTACCAAAGTGAAAGATTTCATACTTTATTAGCTATGGTAGTAAGCACTAATCGTTGTTACTCACTGGTTAGAATATTCGATTCGGGACTGAAAAACTGTGGACTTCAGCCTAATTGTACATTGATCGCGTGAAACCTTGCACGTAAATATAGGTAGTGGCTTCCTCCAAGAATCCTCCACAGGATAGGCTTGGGCACCATGCATAGTTCTACATATTTGCCACTTTACCCACAGTTAGCAACCTCTCGATATAAATAGGAAATACATCTATTTGAAAGAACGTAAAACAAACTACAAACGATTGTAAAATTTTCTAATTTGTTTTACGTATAAAATACTTTGATATATGAAAGTCCATTGAGCTCATTTTTATAGCTGAACAAAAAAATATAATTTTTCGCGTTACAACACAAAACTTTCGCGAATAAAAGCGTTATAACGCGAAACATTCGCGAAGTAACGCGAAGCTTTTGCGAATATACGCGTATTTGTTTGGTTATAATGCGAATTTTTCTATACAAATATAGTTATGTAAAACAGGAACCCGTGATTAGTGCAATGAACGAAGATGGACGTTTATGCATTTATACATGTAAAAACGTTAAAGAACTATATTCACACACTAACACACCTACATTTTACTCACGCATATTTCAGAATGTTTAGCAAACATGCTATTAAGGTATTATTGAATGCAAAGTAGAAGTGTTTCTTAATCAACAACAGCTTTTAATGCGGGGATATATTGTTTCGTCCATTGAAATCAAGTCTTAAAATGTCACAGAATTTTAAAGAACTATTGGATTATTAACCACTATATTTCTGAATTTAAGTTATGGTATTGGATAAATAATGCCTTATCTACTTTTTTCATTCATTTGGTAACCTGAAAACCCCGCACTAGAAAGAAATAGGTGACAGAATTCATTATCTTCCGAGAATAGATGAATCCACGCTTTACATAGGTTATGTCCCTTGGCTGCTATCTTTGAGAAAAATTCATAGAATTCTCACAGCAACCTTTGTAACTTACTGTTTTGTAACTTTGTCATTTGACATGCTTTTGATTTGGCTGAACATAATTTATTGTCTACAAAGACTTCTAAGTGACAATTGATTACACAAAATAAGTACGCCGTAATAAAGGTCAGTAAGATGATCTTCTTACATAAAGCAGTCAAATTATATCAAGAGATATACATGTACATCTACAAAATTGCAAAGTACAGCTGAACAGGTCTGTCGTTATTTTTATTCATTGGAATATAAACAAATTATTTCATGCTACTTTGATGAATTGGAGTTTATGGCAACTAATAGATAAGCGCTATTTACGCTTTATAACGTTAAAGGTTTGTGCTATAACGCGTAATTTTCATGTTATAATGCGAAATTAACGCGTTTATTTACGAAAATTTCGTCTTAGAATGCGAAAATCACGCGTTTATTCGCCAACGTTACGCGTTATAACACGAATATTACGCGGGTTTTTTTTATTTTTGCGAAAGTTACGCGTTATAAAAGAATGTTCGCGTTTTCCGCTAAAGTTCCGTGTTCATTCGCGAAAGTTACGCGTTATGACGCGATTCCCCCTCCCCTTTTGAGCTATGAAAATGGGCTCAATGGGCTTTCGTATTACTACTACAGATACCTATAGTTAACTATGATTTACTAAAGTGTTTTTATTACGGATGTTCTCAGATGGTTTTATATTGATAATTAAGAAATAAATATCTGGGATGTGTTTGGATTCGCTGATTAGCAATTACCCCCATGCTTCTATCATTCATATACACCCATGATAATTACAACCAAGACATTTATTCCTCACATCAGATCTATATTTTGTATAATTTAAAGTTATGTTTTTATATCCCGAATAACTTTCCGTACAAAAGAAGCCTCTTTGTGACGTAAGGATGAGAAAGTATAGCGTTTTTGACAAAACTTGCCTTCTTTAGAAACAACCTTGAACAGTAAACCGACATCACGGTCTATCATACGCCTGACGTATTCATACCATATTGTTTTAATGAAACACTCCTCAAAGAAGAGAGTGTTTTTAAAAACTGTATATGGAAAGTATGACTGTTTGATTCTATTTTTCTTACAAGTACAGTGCAAGGTGAAGATAACGAACAGTGATCAATCTCATAACTCCTATAAGCAATACAAAATAGATAGTTGGGCAAACACGGACCCCTGGACACACCAGAGGTGGGATCAGGTGCCTAGGAGGAGTAAGCATCCCCTGTTGACCGGTCACACCCGCCGTGTATTACTTTGAAGTGGACAGCGTATTGGTACTGAATATCGGAAGCATTATTTCTTTATAACATCAATGCCCCACCTTAAGATTTCAGTGAAAAGCAGATTTTCAGTGTATTTTATAAAATAATACTTATTCTCACACAGTAAGAAACACATGTAGATATGGATTGCCCAAATTCACCAAAAAAGTTAAACCGTTTGAAATTGAAAATATATGATCTATACTGCAAATGTTGTCAAGGGCAATAACTTTTATGCTGGTATTTCTCTATTGTATGTTCATTGTACAATGATTTCTTGATAACCACAATTTATTTCAATATATTTATAAAACAGCTGTTTTTCTACTATGAACCATTATTTTTATAAGTCACGTGATGGTGATCATACCTTAAATTTTGGAACTGTTTTCATTCAACAAAATTGGTGTAATAAAGTTCATAATGATATGAAACAAGGTAGGGGTATAGGATGCTATTAGAAAGAGGAACTTATTTTCTTAATTCTTCCTTATGGAATGTTTAAAATTTATATATCTTATGAAAATAAACAAGTAAATTCTATGTACAACTTACTTGTAATGATTCAAACACCCCTCCTTCTGGAGGCCCAATACACAATTTGACTAAAACAAATTCTTGTTGGCAATAAACTTCTGCATGACATGCCACTCATTGACTCAAGCAATAATGAAATCACTACTACTAAATTAAAGATAGCACCTGGTCTTCCCGAGAAAAACATTTTAGAAATCCTATACTTTCCAATGATAGGAGATAAAAATTCGATTGCTTGTTTGGGGTTTAACACCGTTTTGGGAATATTGCAGCCATTTTGTAAAAGTCTATAGTAGAATTTGTACTCACTCTACATGATATAATTCTTTGTCATTACGGACCTCTGGAGTAAACGACAAGACATATTTGAGACATTTCTCTACATTCATCACTATACTATAGTTGTCAGTAGAGCACACTCACCCTTACCTGTGGAGTGCTAAAGAATGTAAAGTAGGGTAGAGTTGTCTGTTCATTTCATTTGATAAATGGAAATTGCAACACCCCATAGACGAAACATTCATTTTCAATTATTCGTTGTAATATTTTATCTAAGGGATAAAACGGGCGATAAGTTCTTGGATAATCTCCTCTCTCGGATGGAAGAATATGCTAATAATCTCGAAGACTTGGTAGATGAGAGAACGCAGGCATTTTTGGAGGAGAAAAAGAGATCAGAGGAACTACTTTACCAAGTCCTTCCAAGGTAGAAAGTTTCATCTCTTGTTTGTTTAACAATATGTGCGGATCAGAATATAAATTATAACCTGTGAAACGCAAGCTTACATGTATCTTTGTTCTCGAAAAATAGTTTCATGTCGTACAATGAGTACGTTCCAACGAAAAAACAAGGCTTTTTTCTTCAATCCTTGTTAAAATGTTGTTATTAACATTCTGAAACTCTATCTTGCTTAAATCAGCAATATTTGCCTTTGTACAGGTCTGTGGCTGATGAACTACGGAACGGTCGAATGGTGGATCCAGAGGCGTTTGGTTGTGTCACAATATACTTCAGTGACATTGTAGGATTTACATCCATCTCTTCTGAAAGTACCCCTATGCAGGTATTTGATAAATGACATTGCGTCATGTCATGTAGAAATTCTGTACAAAGCATTTATGGTAGGAATTCATCTGTAAATTTCTGAAGTTAACAAAGGCGGATTACCAACACTACTACATGGGCCAAATTACTGCTTAATGCTACAGCCCAGTAGCTAAGTACTTCGTTACTAGCTTGAAAATGCGGATGTATATTTAATTGCTGTTATAAAATTTAGAAATTCATTTCAAAATTAAGGATTATCTCCCTCATGCATAGCTCTTATCCTTGGACGAATTTGGCTCCACTTTTTTGACACGCTGTTTTTGGCTATATTTAGCTCTAAAACTTCATAGTTATTTCGGATTTCAAACATTTCGGTTGAGCATCACTGAAGAGACATTGATTGTCGAAATGCGCATCTGGTGCATCAAAATTGGTACCGTATAAGTTTTACACTAGAATGAACGATTTGTCCGTATACTGGAGTTGATCCTATTTTCTTTTTCCTTTATTATGTCTTATTGGTAACTAGTAGTAATTTTTAGTACTTGTAATATCAATTCAAAGGAAAGTGTTTTGCATTTTGCATTTGAACGGTAAAATAGCGGTTAAAATATTTCATTACAGGTGGTGGACCTACTGAATGATCTTTACACCTGTTTTGACAAGATCATTGACCATTTCGACGTCTATAAGGTATGTAAAATATACTTAAAGGTGTAGGATGAAAACCTTGTAATGAAAACGATTAATTCTTGTCAGACTTCAGTGAAATTATAAGATGAGCAGCACATATGTATATATTTCCGAGCCAAATTCACTTTGTTTGCGTACGACTGTTACATTTAACACTACGATGGAGTTTAAATTAGATAGGACGGAATTAACAACGTATCACAATACCATTTGAATCCATAAAATAAAAAAAGACCTCTGTTCTGACTCTTCCTCTTGTCGAATAATAATGGATTTTCACAAGAATACTAACAGAATGCGAGACGAGAATACTAACTGAATGTGAGACAAGAATACTAACAGAATGTGAGACAAGAATATTAATAGAATGTGAGACAAGAATACTAACAGAATATGAGACAAGAATACTAACAGAATGTGAGACAAGAATACTAACAGAATGCGAGACAAGAATACTAACAGAATATGAGACAAGAATACTAACAGAATGCGAGACAAGAATACTAACAGAATGCGAGACAAGAATACTAATAGAATGCGAGACAAGAATATTAATAGAATGCGAGACAAGAATACTAACAGAATGCGAGACAAGAATACTAACAGAATGCGAGACAAGAATATTAATAGAATGTGAGACAAGAATACTAACAGAATGCGAGACAAGAATATCAATAGAATGCAAGACAAGAATACTAACAGAATGCGAGACAAGAATACTAACAGAATGCGAGACAAGAATATTAATAGAATGTGAGACAAGAATACTAATAGAATGCGAGACAAGAATATTAATAGAATGCAAGACAAGAATACTAACAGAATGTGAGACAAGAATACTAACAGAATGCGAGACAAGAATATTAATAGAATGCAAGACAAGAATACTAACAGAATGTGAGACAAGAATACTAACAGAATGCGAGACAAGAATATCAATAGAATGCAAGACAAGAATACTAACAGAATGCGAGATAAATTACATATTGTTTAGCTGTGTATCTTATGAACTTTTTTTTTTTTTTTTTTTTTGGATACACCATCTCTCATGAATTCGTTTCTGAATGGGGGAATGGCAAATCGTTTTCATTTTAGCTCACCTGAACCGAAGGTTCAAATGAGCTTTTCTGATCGCTTTTTGTCGTCGTCTGTCTGTTAAACTTTTCACATTTTCGACTTCTTCTCCAGAACCACTGGACCAATTTCAACCAAACATGGCCAAAAGCATCCTTGGGTGAAGGGCTTTCAAGTTTGTTCAAATGAAGGGCCATGTCCCTTTCAAAGGGGAGATAATCACAAAAATGCAAAAATAGGGGGGGGGTCATTTAAAAATCTTCTCAAGAACCACTGGGCCAGAAGAACTGAAATTTACCTGAAAGCTTCCTGACATAATGCAGATTCAAGTTTGTTCAAATCATGGGCCCCGGGGGTTGGATGGGGCCACAATAGGGGATCAAAGTTTTACATACAAATATATAGGAAAAATCTTTAAAAATCTTCTTCTCAAGAACCACTGAGCCAGAAAAGCTGATTTTTACATGAAAACTTTCTGACATAGTGCAAATTCAAGTTTGTTCAAATCATGGCCCCCGGGGGTAGGATGGGGCCACAAGAGGGGATCAAAGTTTTACATACAAATATATAGGGAAAAACTTTAAAAATCTTCTTCTCAAGAACCACTAAGCCAGAAAAGCTGAGATTTACATTAAAGCTTCCTGACATAATGCAGATTCAAGTTTGTTCAAATCATGGGCTCTGGGGTTGGATGCCCGGGGCCACAAGGGGGATCAAAGTTTTACATACAAATGTATAGGAAAAATCTTCTTCTCAAGAACCACTGAGCCAGAAAAGCTGATTTTTACATGAAAACTTTCTGACATAGTGCAAATTCAAGTTTGTTCAAATCATGGCCCCCGGGGGTAGGATGGGGCCACAAGAGGGGATCAAAGTTTTACATACAAATATATAGGGAAAAACTTTAAAAATCTTCTTCTCAAGAACCACTAAGCCAGAAAAGCTGAGATTTACATTAAAGCTTCCTGACATAATGCAGATTCAAGTTTGTTCAAATCATGGGCTCTGGGGTTGGATGCCCGGGGCCACAAGGGGGATCAAAGTTTTACATACAAATGTATAGGAAAAATCTTCTTCTCAAGAACCACTGAGCCAGAAAAGCTGATTTTTACATGAAAACTTTCTGACATAGTGCAGATTCAAGTTTGTTCAAATCATGGCCCCCGGGGGTAGGATGGTGTCACAAGGGGGATCAAAGTTTTACATACAAATATATAGTTAAAATCTTTTTCTCAATAACCACTGAGTCAGAACAGCTGATATTTACAAGAAAACTTTCTGACATAGTGCAGATTCAAGTTTGTTCAAATCATGGCCCCCAGGGGGTAGGATGGGGCCACAAGTGGGGGGGTGTCAAAGTTTTACATACAAATATAGGAAAAAGCTTTAAAAATCTTGTTCTCAAGAACCATTGGGCCAAAGAAGTTGACATTTACATGAAAGCTTTCTGACATAGTGTAGATTCAAGTTTGCAAAGTGTAGTTTGGACCATAATAGGGACTAAGGTTTTACATGCAAATATATATGGAAAGTCTTCAGATATGGGCCAAGGTGACTCAGGTGAGCGATGTGGCCAATGGGCCTCTTGTTCTTGATGGATCTGGTATCAATGTTATATTGACACTATATGACTATTTGGACCAGCTCTATAGAGTTAGAACCATGGAGGTATGAAATTTATAATTTTAATACGTTCCTTTCTACATTTTCTAAATAAGCAGTTAGTTTTTATGCAGTATCAGCGAAATTGAAGAAATCTTTCAAATGACAGAGTAATCACTATAATAATGTTTGGCCCTACCCTGGAACCAAACCCCGTACCTTTGGGTTCATGAAATTTACAATTTTGATAAAGGACTACTGGCTTCCTTTTAAATATACATTTACTTTCAATTTAGTACCCGCCCTGGAGTCAGGTCCCGAGGTGCAGAAGTCATGAAATTTACAATTTATACCCCCCTTTTCCAAAGATGCTTCATACCAACTTTGAAAAGAATTACAATGGTAGTTATCAAGAAGTTAAATATGTTCAATTGTTAACATACACATGTAATCACTATGACCATTTTGACACCACCCTGGTACCAAAACCCATATCCCTGTTATCATGAAATATACAATTTAGATAAAGGACCATCTACTCCTCAGTATTAAAGAAGATGTTATTTAAATGTTTTACACATAAACGCTAAATACCAATTTTTGGCCCCGACTTCGAGTCAGAACTACCTCGAGAATCATGAAATTTACAATTTTGGTTTAAGCCTTCCTGATCTACATGTTTATGTATTTAGTTGTTCTTACATATATACGGTTGCAGAGAATATTATTGAGAATTGGTCAATATAGTTGGCAGTACTTGCATGCTTGTCCCAGAGGTTGCAGGAGTCATAATATTTACAATTTATACCCCCCTCGTACTAAAGATGCTTCATACCAAATATGAAAATAATTGGGATGGTAGTTATCTAGTTAAACATGTTTAATTATTAACACATTTAATTACTATGACCATTTTGGCCAAACCCTGGTATCAAACACCTACCCCTGGGATCATGAAATTTACACACATTTTGGTAAAGGACTACCTGCTCCTTCTAAATATCCATTTACTTTCAATCTAGTAGCATTGAAGAAGATATTATTTGTTTTTTAAATGTTTTACACATAAACACTTCATACCAAATTTGGTCCCACCATGGGGTCAGAACATATATTCCGGGCATCATGAAATTTACAATTTTCGGTAGAGACCTTCTTGCTCTACAGGATTATGCATTTAGTTTTTCTTGCAGATGTGCCGGTCTTTAAAAATTGGTCAATTTTTGACAGTTCTTGACCTGCTTCAGGGTTTGCAGAAATCCTGAAATTTACAATTTATGTCTCCCTTGTCCCAAAGATATTTCATACTAAATTTAAAACAGAATTGGAATGGTAGTTTTCAAGAAGTTAAAAACGTTCAATTGTTAACAAACGACACACAACGACGGACGCTGACCAATTGCAATAACACCTGAACGTGACCTATAAAAAACAGCCGTATGTATGATGTGCAAAGAGCAATTACATGACACAGTCCCATCTAGAATATATTTTCACACAAAATTAATTTGTAAATGAGAATTCATCTTCAGGTAGAAACCATTGGAGATGCTTACATGGTCGTGTCCGGTCTACCAGTACGGAACGGAGACCGACATGTGGTAGAAATTGCCAAAATGTCGACTGCCATATTGGATAATGTCAAAATATTCAAGATACGCCACAGACCAGACGTGAAGCTGCGTGCTCGAATAGGGCTACATTCAGGTAGATCTTTGTTGTAGTATCATCTTATATGAACGTAACGGAGTTGTTACAATTCTATCCTTATGATTGATTGAATTTCTTTCATCAAATTTAACTGGAATGCAGTATGAACAAAAGAGCATCGTTTAATTTTGGAGAGGTTATATAATCCGTGTTAAGGATTTCGGTGGACACAAGATTGATATCTACTAATGTTCCAAAATGTTTTCAAGATACATATGCAAAATTGTAGAGATTTGAGCTAGGTAAAATTTATATATGCGTGTATATGGATTGAAAGTAAATATTAAAAAAAATAATCTGACGTTTCGATTGCTTTGTTTTTGGCCACTTAATAATGTGCATGTAGTATCTTTGCTTCATAAGAACACAATCTTAGAAAGTTTTTGTATATCAACATGAACTTGCTATGCGGTTCAATAATCCTAATGGTTTAATTGCTAAACAAGGTCTGATTCTTGTTTAGATAGGAGGTAGTTAGGTATTGTGTGTAGCGGTAACTCATTCCTTCATCGATCAATTCGTACTTGATCATGTCCTGTTTGTCGTGGTCAAAACTATTGCTAACCTTTTCAGACATATTTCTATTACACAGGTCCTGTATGTGCCGGTGTTGTGGGGCGAAAAATGCCCCGATATTGTCTGTTTGGTGATACAGTGAACACTGCCTCGCGGATGGAGTCAAACGGAGAGGGTAAGCATCAAACAATTGCTGGAATGATTCTTCTAGTGTCGCTTCATTTGACGATATTAGATAGAGTAATTTTGATACAAAGTATAATAACATATAGCGTTGTCCACATCTATATCTAGCAATGAAAATTCATGTGAGTGAATCAACCCGAAATCTTCTTCTTGACAATGAAGACTTTGACTTGGAACAGAGGGAAGAAATATCGGTGAAGGTAACATTAGTCTATGATTATTTATAGAGACTTTGAATCATATCGGTAATATCTTAAGAAGCTAAATAAAACCACTCTTAATTGTTATATATCAGACGTTGATGAACAGATTCATGAGCAATTGGATGAAAACAGTATTTAATGCTGAATTGATTATACATGGTTTTATTGTAGGGAAAGGGTGTTATGAAGACATATTGGTTGAATTGCAGAGACGAGTTGCGTTTGAATTAGTACTTTTTCTTGTCTTAATTGTCTGTTTCATCAGAATTTTTAAACAATATTTATCAATGTGCTACATTTGTAATCCTTGAACTAATTGTTACTGGAACAGTTGAATTTCTGTAATGACATTTGTACTAGAAGACAGGATTCTCTGTTGTTTAGTATGATATTTGTACACCTGCTATTTAGATAAGTTTGAGGTTATATAGCATCACATAATGGATATAATGATACGTAATATCAATTTCACTATCTATAACAATAATTGGAATTACATTTTCATATACCAGGTACATGTAATGAATTGTGGAATTATTACTCTCCATTTTTTGACATTATACATGAAAAAGTTGTATCACTGCCTAGCTAAGAAAGCCCATTGAGCTCATTTTCGTAGATGAAAAAAAATGTTTTACGCGTTATTACGCGGAACTTTTGCGAATTAAAGTGAAAATTTCGCTTTATTCAACACGTAGCTTTCGCGAGTTAACACAAAACTTTCGCGTTATTTAACGCATAGCTTTCGCAAATTAACACAAACTTTCGTGAATTAACGCAAACCTTTCGCGTTATAACGCTTAGCTTTCGCGATTTTACGCGTAACTTTTGCAAATAAACGCGTAACCTTTGCGTTATAACGCGAAACTTTCGCAAATTAAAGCAAACCTTTTAAGTTATAAAGCGTAACACGAATTTATGAATTGATTGCGCTCTATGATAAAAAAGTAGCATGAAATAATTTGTTCATTACAATGCAAAAAACTATAGACTTGTCCAGCTGTACTTTGTAATTTTGTATATGCATATCTCTTAATATAATTTGACTGCTTTAAGATCATTTTATTGACCTTTTATTCTATTGTACATATTTTGTGTTATTAATTGTCAAATAGGAGAGGTATTTCAAGACAATGAATAATGTTAAAACCACAAAATTACAATATATAAAAGTTACAAAGGTTCCTGTGAGAATTCCATGGGGTTTTCCAAAAGGTGACAGCCAAGGGACATAACATTTGAAGAGTGTGGATTCATCTTTTATTGGAAGAAATTAGGTCACCAAATGCTTTCTAGAGACATTATTGGGTTTTTTTTTTAGGATATCAAATGAATCAAAAGCAAATATAGATTCAGAGATTTAGTGGTTGATAGTTCGTTGAAATTCTGTGACATTTTAATGCTTGATTTCAATAAACAAAATTGTATACCCCCGTATCAAAAGCTGTTGTTAGCTAAGCAACACTGGTATTAATCAATTACAAATATGAATTTTACTTTGCATTCATAAAACTTTAATAGCATTTGTATCAAAAATTCTGAAATGTGCGTGTGTAAAATGTAGGCGTGTGTATAAAGTTCTTTATTTCAAGGTTACTTATACATGTAAATGCATAAACGTCAGTCTTTGTTCATTGTACTAATCACGGATTCCTATCTTACCTTACTGTATTCATATAGAATGTTTCACGTTATAACGCGTAAGTTACGCTTTTATTCGCAAAAGTTTCATGTTAATTCCTGAAAGTTAGGCGTTATAACGCGAAAATTTCGCGTTATAGCGCGAAAGTTACACGTTATAACTTGAAAGTTACGCGTTTTTTTGCAAAAGTTTCGCGTTAATTCGCGAAAGTTGCGCGTTAAAACGCTAACTTTTTGCGTTAATTCGCGAAAGTTGTGCGTCAGAACGCGAAAGTTTCGCGTTATAACACAAAACTTCTTTTTATTCAGCTACGAAAATGAGCTTAATGGGCGTTCGTACCTGGCTAATATAAAAACAGACAAAATGAATTAAAATATTGTCCAAATCTTATTGTGGGAACCGTTTCAAAATATAAGTTTTTTCTTATAGGAGGTACACTATGGGAACTACCCGTTTTCAATTCATTAGACTTTCTCCATTTCGTTAATTTTTATAATTCTGTAATACCTTTTATCAAATTTTAGTATATCAGATGAGCGACTGTGCTTTAACTTGTGTGATAAAAGCATAGCACGCATTTACTTTGAATTCGATTTAGAGCACTCCTATTGTGTAGTCCTGTTTTTACGCGCCACCGGTCAAATTGACCGTTACGGTAGAATAAGGATTAAAAATTTATAATTTTGAATCATCAATGATATCAGAATAAGGGAATTTGTTTTAAAAGCGTGAGAGGCCCGTGTGAATTTCAACATATAAGTACGTGTGCACTACACAGATATTGAGAGTATTTTTCTTGGTATGGGTTTCATTGCGTGGACCCTGAGGTCCACGCAGAAAATATATAAGCAAGATTAAACCAGATGCTTCGGGGAAAGTCAGATTGTGTATACACAAGTGTACGGAGGCAATCGGAACATCGCTCAGCTTTTTCCGTCAAATTGAGAAAAGCTTGACAGAAAAGGCCACTTTATTGCATATCGAAGCTTGATGATGCGGCCTTACCTACACATTGTACGACCTAAAAGGGGACGTGACCGTACTCATGGGGAGAAAACTGTGCTTATGTAACAAGAATTAGCCATGTTTCATAACCAAGATAATTATACAAAAAGTTCTTGAACAGTTTTAAGTGTTACAGTATTAATAAAACCAATTAATGTTATGGAGTCTAATTTATTCATTTGTACATATAACTTTACATGACAGCATATTCACCTCAGCAACGCTTAACAAAGGAAGTAATATATTGTTGTTCATTTCTTAAAATAGGCATCATTTATGAGCTTTGGGAATGAAAAACGACATTCAAGCTTGTAAAGCATCAATATTTTGTTATCAGATTTTTATCATTCAGATCCCATGGGGATCCGGGTTAGAATAGGTCCTCAGTACCCCTTGCTTGTCGTAGAAGGCGACTAAATGGGCGGTCCTTCGGATGAGACCGCAAAAACCGAGGTACCATGTCACAGCAGGTGTGGCACGATAAAGATCCCTTCCTGTTCAAATGCCATGAGCGCCGAGTATAGGCCGAAATTTTGTAGCCCTTCACCGGCAGTGGTGACGTCTCCATGTGAGTGAAATATTCTTGAGAGGGACGTTAAACAATATTCAATCAATCAATATATCATTCAGTGGCAGTTCAGAACATTTTCAAAGGGTGGTGATGGTTGCAATCCAAGTTTCTATCTTTTCCGCCCAAGAGATGAGGGTGGGGTGTTGAAGATCGCAAAATGGCAAAAAACAACATTTTGTTTTCAAAACTAATCAACCGCGGGGATGGGGGGGGGGGGGGGGTCAACTTCAACCTAGAATATATCAATTTTCTGTTAGAAACACATGCCTATGGTCCACGTATTCCAGTCCTTATGTTGTGTTCTATGTGTACCGTACAGTGTACGTACGTATGTGAAAATTGAACACTGCTATTTATAGTTCTGCTGACGATGACGTCACGAAGACGGTGATAAACGTGGCACTAAAATGAAACTGAAACTCGAACAAAATAACTATCAATCTAAATAACGGATCTGCAGTTTCATTTCCAATATCATGAAAGGTGAAGATAACGAACAGTGATCAATCTCATAACTCCTATAAGCAATACAAAATAGATAGCTGAGCAAACACGGACCCTTGGACACACCAGAGGTGGGATCAGGTGCCTAGGAGGAGTAAGCATCCCCTGTCGACCGGTCACACCCGCCGTGAGCCCTATATCCTGAACAGGTAAGCGGAGCTATCCGTAGTCAAAATCAGTGTGCCAAGAACGGCCTAACAATCGGTATGAAACATGTCAGACAGCATTTGACCCAGTGATATGTTGTATTGACGAACTAGATCGTTATAACGACCATAGAATTTGCGAAATACTGACTTCAATCGTGACTGTTGAAACCCTGTACCATCAATTGTTTGTCAGTAGCTTACCTCGATTTAAAAACTGACTATACGCAGAACAAGCTCTTGCATATCGAATCAGTTGAGAGATATAAACACCATATGCAGGTGATAATGGAATATTGCTACATAAGCTGAAATCATCACGTTTGTCATACAATTGAGTTTTCAGTTTGCCGTTAATGTCTACTTTCAATAAAATATCTAAGTATGAAGCAGAAGTGGACGACTCTGTGGTGTCTTTTATTTCGAGCTCACAGGGATATATCGAATCGACATATGAATGAAAGTTATCATTGTTGATAGACAAAACGTCGTCGATATATCGAAATGTCCAATTGAAGGCCACAGCCAGATTTTTCTTCTTCTCGTGTATAAGTTTTTGAATAAATTCTGCTTCATATGAATATACAAACAGGTCAGCTAACAAAGGAGCACAATTTGTGCCCATGGGAATTCCAACAGACTGTTGGAAGACCTGATCACCAAAGACCACGAAGATATTGTCAATGAGGAACTCCTCTTATTTTCATTCATTGTGTGTGCTACACAATCATTTGACATCCATTTGTGTTTCTTCCTTTGTACATGTTTATTTAAATACGGTTGGATATTTCCTGCATGAACAAAGAATGTCAGCATACAATTATTCAAACAATTAATAATAAGAAAAAATAAATTCAAGATGTTTCGCGTGAATATTGACGATTGGTGTAGTGCGAAGTCATTCCCCATTTAAATCTTAATTATAATATACACACGTACAGGCGCGTAGCCAGAAAGAAAACGAAGTGACTAAAAGTATTGCAAGGGATCTGGAGGCCCCCAGTGGGTCCAAGGCAAGGCCATGGTGGTAACCCCGGAGAAGCTCCTGGGTTTTACCAATGGAATAACCTAGTATTTTGTACATAGAAACAGGGTTTCATGTCAATTTCCAAAGCCCAAATAATTGATAAAAGTAGTTTCTAAAGTGTGTTATCATGCCAACTCACCGTGTGTACTTGCCAAGTTGGACTAACTGTACATTTGTTTATCGGATTTTTGTCTTTGTTTTCGACTGGTACATATGATAAATGTTGCCGACAACAAATAATACCATTATCCGTCTTCTCTTTGTACATGTATGATGTACATTAAGGTGATATTCGATATGATGGAATCACGCCCACACTTCTTTAATGAGTTGAAATTCTAAAAGGACTTTAAATTTAATTGAATGGACATGATGATGCTTATTAAATCATAAACCGGCACTATATAATGCAGTTATATTTTAGGCACAAACACATATTTCAATGACAAAGATCTCTCTCTCTCTCTCTCTCTCTCTCTCTCTCTCTCTCGCAAATAATGTGTTCGCAGTTGCGTATAGCGAAGCTACGCACCTGATGTGCTCGACATGATATTTTATTGAAAATAAATATTAACGGTAAACTAACAACTCAACTTTATGACAAACGGGATGATTTCAGCTTCTCTATCGTCAGCTTCCCATATTTATGTAGCAATATTCCATTATCACCTGAATAATCAATATTATGGAACATAATAGCATTTATGTTTAAAGCGTATATATGTGTCATTTGCCCTATTGGGGACCTCGTATAACTTTACCCCGTTGGGGGCCTCAAGTTTGTTAGCCAATCAATGGCTTGGATAGGCACGCGATAGCTTGTGTTTTGCACACGTTAGCCTTTTCATATACATGGGATTCAGTGAATACAAATTGTAAAGCGGATCAAAGTTTTTTCATTTTATTCAACCCTCCACCACCCCAACTTTCCGTCCTCAATATGGAGGTTTACTCCGGTGCTATGCAATCTTTTTATATAGGCTTTTAATCATTTGGGTTGGCCTTATTTGTTCGCCATCTTTTTGCTCTGGGTTTGTTTTGATGAATTTTTATTTGTCATCTTATAGCGTAGCATTATTTAAGTTATTTTGTCTTCTTTGGGGGAAATCAGACTTTGAGTAATTTAGCTTTGCAGGTACTTTCATGTAGAATGTATTATCTGATTTCCCCCAAAATCTTATGTTGAAGATTTCTTTCGTCATTTGGTATTGTAATAAATGACAAATTTTCAATCTCAATCATTCTTTGTTCAGATTTTTTATGACAGCAAAAACGAGCTACGGTGAGCAGAGTTTGGGTAATAGAAGCTGATAAACATAAATGGTGTTTATGTCTCTCAACTGATTCGATACACCAGAGCTTGTTTGCGTAAGATCAGTTTTTAAATCGAGTCAGGCTACTGACAAAGAAGTTGATGTTACAGGGGTTCAACAGTCTCGTTTAAATTCATTAATTTGCAAATTTCATAGTCGTTATAACGATCTAGTTTGCCAATATAATCTATTATTGGGTCAAATGCTGTTTGACGAGTTTCATAACGATTGTTAGACCGTTGATGGCACACGGATTTGACTTCGGATTACTCCGTTTACTATATCAAGGGCTCACGGCGGGTGTGATCGGTCGACAGGGGATGCTTATTCCTCCTAGGCACCTGATCCTACCTCTGGTATATCCAGGGGTCCGTGTTTGCCCAACTCTCTATTTTGTATTGCTTGTTTTAAAGCTGACATGAATTAATAAATACGTACACCTTTCTCATCTTATCCGCCTAATTTACTCTACCCGTATATACCCAAAATGAAATTGTCACACCTGAGTGATTTTCTAGGTGGACTCGACCAGTGCACATCTCCGATAGTAATACAAAGGGAATGAGAAACAAATAAAATCACATTTTAAAACATTATGTTTTGCTCAAAATTACAAAATATTGATTGTATACTAATGCAACATTCTGAAAGTTTAGATAAGCATTTCGCAAATTCTATGGTCGTTATAACGATCTAGTTCGTCAATACAACCTCGCATTGGGTCAAATGCTGTCTGACGTGTTTCATACCAATTGTTAAGCCGTTCTTGGCACACTGATTTTGACTGCGGATAACTCCATTTACCTGATCAGGATATAGGGCTCACGGCGGGTGTGACCGGTCAACAGGGGATGCTTACTCCTCCTAGGCACCTGATCCCACCTCTGGTGTGTCCAGGGGTCCGTGTTTGCCCAACTGTCTATTTTGCATTGCTTATAGGAGTTATGAGATTGATCACTGTTCGTTATCTTCACCTTGCATAAGTTAGACAAAAACGCAACAAAAAAAACCCCAGCTTTTCTTGCATAGTTGCAAGTATTTGCATTTTCTATTAAAATAAATGCGGATAAATCATTTGCCAATTACATACTGATAGAATGGAATAGGCAAAGAGCATAGAATATATTATTTATATCAATTCTTGCAGAATAAAGGTGCATGCCATATGCATAATACAGCTGTAATATGCAATGCACAAGGTATATTCGCCCCCCCCCCCCCAAAAAAAACCCGTATCAAATACGGGCGTCTATTCAACAGGTATCGGAGATGTACACTTACCGAAAATATTAGATTCTCTTTATTCTGATAAATCCACGAAACAAAATGATAAACTCCATTTGTATCTCGTTAGAACTTTACAACACGTTTTCATTTCATTATACAGACTGCGACACACTTCGCCCGTGCCAAACAGGGTGTCTTCAATCAGGGGAGATGTCAGAGACGAAAAATTTTCCTGTATTGAATGCTTGTCTGGTCGAGGTTTTGCAGTTTATAGAAATCGGGAATCTAATATCTTCTTGGATATATTAATTGCGTGCACAATTCAAAATTTCTCGATGATCATATACAAACTTGGATATACAAATAAGGGAATAATGATCGAAAATATACATCTGTGTGAAAATGCGTGTATAACATTTGCAATCCATAATAAACAGTTGATTACACAAAGACACATATAAAAGGAAATCTATAAATTAACGAAAATACAGTTGTATTGTCTCTTTTGGAACCACATAATCATTTACGGTCTCTGTATGTCCATAGTCATTGAGAGAGAGAGAGAGAGAGAGAGAGAGAGAGAGAGCGGCCGTCCTACTTCGATTTACAATATATCATTTTACAGAAGGAAAGAAAATTGATCACTTATATAAATGTAAGCTTACAAGCATTAAAAATTTCCAGCTATTTAAAAATTGTGATTGACAATATATTGGAAACTTACAGGAGTTGATGCTTATAATTGAATTCATTACAAATTGATATTAAAAAAAATATTAGTTTGAACTGTGCATGTAGAAAATACTGACTTTGTGTGTTAGAATAACGGGAAAAAAAGTAAATTGTCAAAAAAGTGGGGAAAGCAGACCAGCCTTCCTGCCCACCCCAACCCCCTATATACGTGCCTGAAACAACATATCAATTCGTGTTGAAAGAAAGGTGCATATCTACATTTCATTAAATTCCGAAGGAGCTCGAATTTATGTGTTCCCCTATTAATTATTTTGTATGCAAGATTCGTTCCCGAATTTAGAATCATGCTTCAGTCAGAGTAGAAATGAATTCATTTTGAAGTACATCTAGTTTGAATGCAAATGTTCCTTCTTTTAATTTCATCAGATTCATTAGAAACCCCTCACCCAAACTATGCAGCTTTGTTTTTATTGATATCTAAATCGGTATAAATGAATCCGGATATAAATTATATAATTTTTTTGCGTGCTCATATAGATATTGGTGCTCATATAGATATTGATACTAATTAATGAAAAAAGAAAATGTTTATTCTTTTGCCTTCTGCATATCCTACTAATGTATTACAGTATATTGACATTGTATCATATCAAATAAAACCTCAACACGAATTTTACTGATTTATGCATACTAACATCTTATCGAATACATTTGAATTTGAAATTTCTACGTACAGCGGTATGGCCATTGCGCCAGATCTACGAAATGAAAATATTTATGAATAAATTACACTCAAGCCTGAAAGTAATCATTATGACATGTTACAGAAACGTTAAAACACACAAATACCATAGTCCTGCAATGCATGCATGCGATTTTTCTGAATACATGCAATTGGGGGAGGAGTTGTCACTCTATATATCTATATATTCGTGAATAACGTTCCTACGCTTAAAATATCTTCAATTCTACACCATACAATTAGTATACATGCATGTGTTGCAAAGCAAAATGTATATGTAATAACCAGACATGTATCATCATTTTTCGTGGGGGGGGGGGGGGGGGGTTACAACAAGGGGGGGGGGGAATGGAAAATTGGATTCTTCAAAATTTCTTGCCATTCAAAATAATAATTAAAAAAAGATGAACAAAAACAGCAATAAAATAAAACAAAACACCCAAACAAACCAAGATGTTTTGTCCGATGTTCATAGTCCTAATGTGGGGGTAAAGGATTAAAGAGTCTTTTACTTTGACTACCTCAATGATTTCCCCCTACACTTCATTTTCTTCAATCGTTGGGGGTGGGATGGTGTGGTTAGAGTCCTCTACTATGAGCGCCTCATAATATCTTCATTTTCTTAATTGGTGGTGGTGTGTGCCTTCTACTATTATATCAGAACTTTCAAGCTGGGGTAAGTAGGGGAGGGGTTGTCACTCTATATATCTTTTATTTGCATTACAAAATAACAAAAAATGGATTTAATTGTTATTAAATGTGGGGGACATACACTCTCGTCCTCTCCCCTTGATGTTTAATAACGACGCATAATATGATAAACTTGATTATTACAGTTTGCATTAGTACAATTTGCGTCGAGTTCGACGCAGAATGTAATAACGCAAAATGGCATAGACACATGTATATAAGATCTACTGAGCGCCAAATTAACATAAAATGAAGCAATTGAAAATAACATTATCTAAAAATATGTTTAATTTTTAATTATTGCGTGCTTTAAATGAATCAAATAAATCTGTATTATCAATTAATGAGAGCAATATTGAGTTACTAGTACTGTTCTCTTTTATTGAATTAACGATATCATTTGTCTTAATAAGAGCACGATTATTACAAGATCATCGGTCTCTCTCTCTCTCTCTCTCTCTCTCTCTCTCTCTCTCTCTCTCTCTCTCGTTGTTATCTCTCTCGTTGCTCTCTCTCTCTCTCTCTCTCTCTCTCTCTCTCGTCGTTATCTCTCTCGTTGCTCTCTCTCTCTCTCTCTCTCTCTCTCTCTCTCTCATCCCATACACTCGTACAGTGTTGTATAGTCAAATTTATGTACATGTACCTAAATGATTTCCTGATTTATAAATCTGCAATACTCTGACCAGTAAATCATATGGTATAAGGATTCATGCACAATACAGGGTAAATATTCTACTCTGATACTTCCCCTGATTGAAGATAGCTGATCGGCACGGGCTAAGTGTGTCGCAGTCTGTACAATGGACAATGTTGTTTACTGTTGGAATGCAAATGGAGTTTATCGTTTTGTTTCATGGATTATGCAAATAAAGGGAGTTTTACTACTACATAGAGTATTTTCGACGTAAATAGTCGTCCGCATTCGATGCGTTTTCATGGCGAGCATACATGCCATGTTTATAAGTACAGTAGTATTTATGTATTTGCCTTTTACTTGAAGTAATTGTGAATGGTATAGATTGTATATCCTTTGCTTATTCCATTTTATCAATAGATAATAGATGAAATATTTCTCCGCATTTTTGTATAGTTTTGACATATTTACTGCAAATGTACGCACGTTCACGTAAAGAAAAGGCATTCTATATATATTTATCTAAATATATATATTTAGAATGATTTACTACTGTACGATATGTTTATTATAATTTTGAGCACTGAGTGGTGTTCCAAAACAGGGCCGTAAATTAACCTTCAATTTGGAGGAGGCAGGAAATTAGGCGGGGGTCTGGGGGCTGCTCATTTTGTGCACACTGAACACGTTTCGTGCAAAATCCTTGATTCTAGGGCCTTCTAAGATGTTACTTGACTAACTCATTCTAAAAGAAAGATTTGGAATGCTTTTTAAGGGAGGTATCATGTTCTTAGTTATTGGAAACAACATAAATTCTAATGAACTTTAAATTTTAATTTTTTTTGGCTCAAAAGTTGGAGGAGGCAGCTGCCTCCTCCGCCTCCATGTAATTTACGGCCCTGCAAAACGTGATTTCATTTCTTCTTGATATCATATTAGTATCGGAGATGTACGTGTTACCTGTCGAAGCTACCTGCACAGGTAAATCGAAGACACTGATGTGAAGTGAAACGTAGCAAAGCTCGTCCCCTTATATACCATGCGAACCCTGATACATATAACAATAGAAATTCCAACTAATATGGCGGATTAGCAGAGAAATATGCCGGACATATAGAATTATACTATATTTATTAATTCATATCAGCTTTAAGTTAACAATAGTTCTTTCCGTCTATCTGTTTTGCTGGTATATTGCGTCCAATTCGAGAATTTTTCACCTCTGGATTGCGCTCAAGGCCGTAGTATTGAAGTTTCTAAATCATTCCAACATCTACAGTTTTATATGGGACCTCTGTTTTTAGAATTCTATCCGAAAAGCCCATGACTTACAATTCTTATGATGGGTGTTTACAGAAGGAACAGTCTTTACCTGCTAGGTTTGCCGAGGCCTCGAGATCAAGATTCGAACCTTAAATATCTCAGGTGTAACGCAAGTGCCCTGGTGACTGCTCTACCGCAACCAGTTGCCGATACGTTATACACGGCGTAAAAATTTGTGAAGGATCTCGAGGTTACATGGGTTGCAATCCCCCTTTGGTCATTTTAGGGTTTTGATCCCCTCGCTCATTTTGAGGCGGACTTTGCCCCCCCCCCCCCACAACTCTTTGAAAAATGTCTGGATCCACCACTGAATATAATATAATACAAAATGATATAATACAATATAACGATACAATCCTTCCTAATATCAAAAAGTTTTTTTCTGGATTCGCCACTGAAATAAAACACTACAAGACGCATACAATATCATAATTGAAGAGATTCAGTTTCTTCTAACCTGTATTTCTTTGCAATTTGTCCTACATGTGCTTTAAGCTTTGTCAGGACCAACAAAGAGATACTTAGTTTCTCTATCTATATCAAAAAAGCATGATTCATATTCATCATAGTATTACGACGATGTTGCCCTTAAGATGGGTTGATCTTCATGTGACTTATCAATATTAATTTTTAAAAGTGGAAAAACTGTATTAATTTCCACTCAATATAGTTTAAACCAATCAATAACCAAAGAAAATGTGTATGTTGCCACCCTTTTAAAGATGTCAGACATACAAAAACAAAAGTATATATCAACATAAAAAATCACACATTTTCGTTAAACAGAATGATGAAAATCAATAAAAACTTGTTGAAATGACAAATTCTAAATGTCAACAGTGTAAGAAATCTGATAATTCATAGACATATAAAAATTAATTGTGGATATTAGGGAAATCATTGTGTCATAGACATGCAGTAGAGGAAATTCCAGCATAAGCGTTATTGTCCTTGACAACATTTTTAAAATTATAAATAATTGAAAATAAAAGCTTTTTCAGTATCAAAAGTTAACCAAAATTTTTATTTTATTCAGTGAATAAAATTCCTCTGAAAGATATATTTCAATCATGTGCAAAATTTAATTGAATAAAGATTTTGCAAAAACCTATGACATCACATGAGGATCGATCAACCTTAAAGACAAAAGGTAACACATGTAAAATTGGAACAGCCCTCTTGGCCCCAAAACCAATGATCGATGGGTTGAACACCACAAATTTATAACTAATGCGCTCCTGACTAAATGGCAGTATGCCCGTGAGTATCAACCCATCATTTGTATAAAACAATAATTCAACTTTGAAATTTAGCAAGTCCATGAAAGTTATCCAATTTCAAATCAATAAAATACATGGTGTCAAATCAGCGAACAGTTTTGCTTGAAATATTTTTAAATTTTGCGGTAAATACGGTTTCTTTTAATATAATGATACAATTGCTATTTTGAATTGTACATAATCAGATCTCATTGTTGTGTTGTTATATTTGCCTTTTGAGATCGTCTCTTAAAATGTGTACCATTCTTGCACATTGGCGTTTGGGGTTACACGAGCTTGCGCAGTTGATACTCTTTAGTTGCGTAACACGATCTTCTGTACGTCATGGAGCGGTGTTTTTATACATAGCACAAACATGACAGTTTTAACACATCACATTTACGTCATGTATATGTATAGGGGGCGGTATCATACAATCTCGACTCTATCCCTGACCAATATATATACTGTATATATACATAGAACGAAATGGGAACCAACGTCGGCCCGAACACGATTTGTCTGATGAAAAATCCATATTTACAAGAAAGCACCTCGCAGCCAATGCAAACGCACCCTCCTGGGACGTCATAAAATTTCGCAAAGTCAATGATTTAATAAGATTTATGCAAAGGCCGTATGCATGATAGTTATTGTAAATCAGAAAATATTACAAAAGTCTAAGTTATATTAGTATAATCAATTACATGTTTCAAAATATTGACTCCAAGGGCAATAACTCTGTTTTGATTTAATTATTTATCAAGTCCATTATGCGATAAATTTCCTATATTTTTCACAAACATTTTGTATAATTTTAAAGAAACAGTTTCATGAAATTGTTATAACCAGTTTTTTGTGAAATTTTGATAATTAAAGCTGTTTAAGGAAAATTGCAATTTTCTGACGTTGATAACAGGTCTATGTGTGCTAATTGATAAAAACAAAATCATCACTACCGCAACATACTTATTTTATTGGATTTATTTGTTGCTAAGATATATTATTTGAAGAAACATCAATCAAATATAAGATTGAACCTATGAATCTAGAGGAGTAGAATTACCCTGACGATTTCATGTCGTGCGAGTCAATATAGTTTTACATGTAATTTGTTCGCCAAAACATTGGAAAAATTCGCACAATACATGTAAATCGATATTAAAGTTTTCCCATATATATATATATATATATATATATATATATATATATAGTGTGTGTGTGTGTGTGTGTGTGTGTGTGTGTGTGTGTGTGTGTAAAGCACAAAAAATGACCAACGACACGAACAACAGTGAATTGTCAAATTTTCGGGACAACCTGTCCCTTCCTCAGGACGATAGTATGTTTACATAGAAAAGAAAACTAAAACTAAATAGAAAAGGAAACTAAAACTACAACTAAACTACAAAAGCTGATAACAAACAAAACGTCTACATATTAAAATTATTGAATGTGATATGTGGCAATAGAAAAGTATGTTCCCATAGAGCGTCAACCACCCCCTATCTACTATTAGATCCGACACTTTGGATGTTGAGTGTTATTATATATGAATATGTCGCCGTAATTTCGTAAATTGGTGATGAAGATGGTGAATGAGATCGTGGCTACATGTTGACAGAAGATTTTAGTATGATCATAATAATCATGAATGCAGCAGATACCCAGTAGAAGTGAACAAAACGCCACATCATCGAAACGGCTCCGTCGTGACTACGTACAAAAAGGTATTTAACGTCACAAATACGATACGACCCACACATGCCGATACCTTATTATCAAATCAAAGGTATGTCACAGAAACGTCATTCTAGCACCCTTTCTGCTACAGGAATTTTACTTTTGATAAAATGTACATCACATTACTTTGCGTTTCAATCTTCCCCTCTAATCGCCGCGGTCATTTGGATGAGACTGCAAAACCGAGGCCCTGTATCACAGCAGGTGTGGCACGCGAAAGATCCTTCAAAGGCCGTAAGAGCCGACCATATGCCTAATAAATTTTGCAGCCCTTCACCGGAAAAGCTGAGAAAAACATAGCGACCTCGCATTTTGAGCTTGGTCGACGTCTTTTTTCTTAACGTACTGACTTCATCAAAAGGCTATTATTGTATGATACAGCCCAGTAGCTAAGTACTTCGATACTAGCTTGAAAATACGGATGTATATTTAATGGCTGTTATAAAATTTAGAAATTCATTTCAAAATTAAGGATTATCTCCCTCATGCATAGCTCTTATCCTTGGACAAATTTGGCTCCACTTGTTTGGCACGCTGTTTTTGGCTATATTTAGCTCTAAAACTTCATAGTTATTTCGGATTTCAAACATTTCGGTTGAGCATCACTGAAGAGACATTATTTGTCGAAATGCGCATCTGGTGCATCAAAATTGGTACCGTATAAGTTTTACATTCAGTTGTAACGTATAGGCTTGAGTTACAATTTATCCTGGATAAACACAACATTTATATCTATGACAAGGACATATTATATCTATGACAGGGATATAATTTGTTATTGATTATACTGTTGAAGATTTAAAAAAAAAAAGATTTATCAACTTACCTACGGAAATATAGACATTTTTGCCACGTTACTGATCGAACACAATACATATTAATCTTGTGACAGGTGATAGCCATGAGGACAGCTCATGCCTCCTGTATATAAGTTTTGACACGTTCAAAAACACTAAACAGAAACTGACATCGCTACCATGAGACAGATAATCATTTTTAGTCTTTTAGTTGCTTTAACTACAGGTTTGTATTTACAGTACTGATTGTAGCATGATTACTTTCTTTGATTTGCCATGTTTGTATCTTAACATGGTCTTCTGGGAAATTTGATAACGTTCATATGTAAGCGCTCAAGAAATTTGAATGAACATTGATTGTAACCACTTTAAAATGTATGTACAGATTTGTCTATCCGAAGAAAGAAATATTCGTAAATATTTAGAAGTATAAAAAAGGTTTACATGACTGACTACTGCACTGAGTGGCCAAAAGTATTGCAACTATAAACATGGCTATCGTCATCAAAATTCTACTCGCTTTAAATTTTATTTTCATTGCTGAAGCGTAACACAGTTAACATAGGTCGTAATATCAGGTATGTGAATTAACAAGGGTACGAATTAGGAAAAAGACATTGAAAACCTGAACAGTGCCAGAAAGTTATTTTCTCAGTCGAAACACGGGTAGTCATTGGACAAAATAACTCTATAAGTTTTTGGAGAAAATCGTCCGAGAAGTGGAATTGCTTACTGTCTGAACCAACGCAAAATGCCCGTCAAAGTAAGTTGTATGTTTTGGGGGTGTATTACCTATGATGGTATTGGTGTTCATGTACCTGTTGATAGAAATCTAAACTCAGCAAAGTATATTGAATTGTTGGATAATCACTTGTGACCTGTTGTCAAAGTTTTTGGAAATAAGCAATTTATTTTCAAGTACGCCACCCCCACTCATTTAGACAGACCAATACTTGGAAACAAGAAACCGGTATTCCAAAATTCAACTGGCCTGTACAGTCCCCAGACTTTAATGTCATTGAAAATGTCTAGCGTTGAATCAAAATCAAACTTTCCCGTGAGATTGATGATATGAAAAACCGGAATGACGTAGTGGCTGCAGTGACAAGAATTTGGAATGGCTTCTCTCAAACATACATTTGTAGCTTATATGCTTCAGTACCTTCAAGATCACACCAAGTTACTATCTGGAAAGGATTTGCAACAAAACACAATAAAATAGTAAGTAAATAATGTTTATTTCATTTAAACTTTTTCCCCCATGCAGCTGCTATTTACAATGTGATGACGTCAGCAATACCTTTGGCCACGCGGTCTAGTATTATTCGTTAGAATTCAAGTTTCACATTTTCCGTCTGTAGAGGAAACTAATTGTCCATTCCATAACAGTTTCTTAGTTTACAAGCAAGGTCACTGATTTCTTCCATATATGCAGAAGCTTTTGATGACAGTTATGTCAGTATATGTTGTACTTATTAGCGTATGACGCCGATGCGATTGTACAAGCTGCGTGTGCTGGGCGTTCTCCCGGAGGGTTTGTTTCTGCGATACGGAGAGAATGTGGTACAGGGAAACCAAGCTGTGAAACAATCTGTAGAAATGCCATAGGTGGCATGAAAGCTATTTATGGACAACAAGGAGCATCAACGTAGGTGTCATTTTTTTTTTTTGGCGAATTGATATACGAGTATACCTTCAGTGAAAGATTTAAAGATATATTATGGTGATAATTTTGATTTCTTATATAAATCCATGTCTTTGTGTGGAAAAAATACGATTAACGTTGCCTCTTTTTAAAAAAAAAAAACGTCAAAGGGTTGTATATAATTCTTATATGTGTCGCGTTCTTAAGTTTTCCTTAAGTAAACACAACATGTGGGTCTCCTATTACTGTACGTTGAATGAAAACAACAGAATGAATTATGAAATTATACAATTTATTTAGCATACAAAAATACATATAATGCACTGGATCCTCCTGGAACGCCTCGCATGGATTACCTGTAATAAAAATATACCCCCCAATCCCCTAAGCTAATGACCGATTATAAGATAA
The DNA here is from genome assembly GCF_947568905.1 of Ostrea edulis. NCBI lineage: Eukaryota > Metazoa > Mollusca > Bivalvia > Ostreida > Ostreidae > Ostrea > Ostrea edulis. The sequence goes on from NC_079169.1 coordinate 70,249,591, forward strand.
GTGTTGAAACATATTCTTGAAAGAATATGTTGAAGTAAATCAGGCATAAAATGCTGGGGACCAAAGTTTATAAACAACTATAAAAGTGTTGATTCAATTTCATAACGGACAACAGGTATACTTGAAACTGAATGTCAATAAAGATATGCAATCAGCATAACTTGAAATATCCCACTCATGGGTATCGGTAAACATACAATATGTTGACCATTAAAATTTCAAAGTATAAAGTGACATTTACTCAACAGTATTCCTCGACTCCTATCTCTTGGAGAGCCATACTATGGTCTGAAGTGGAAAGCTGCTTCCTTTTGAAGTGCTGAGACAACGTCTGCTCTAAATTTCCTAAGTCTCCGTATTAATTTACTTTGTGTACGTCACCCAGCTGTCAGATGACATCATACATAATCGTATTTGGCGCCATACTTCAAGAACATTTAACAGGAAGTAGTTCCGATAATTCGGAAAACGCCCGAGGAATACGGAATAGTGTATCCGGTGTAAATATCGCGCCATAATTTAAGATAATTGATTACAATAATAATCATCAAACAACTATGACGAAAGCTACATATACTTTAACTATATGATGAGGCAAGCTAATGGATTGTCAAACATATGTTCTACAACAATAGTTTGCTTCCTTTGTACTTCGCGGCGTATGTATAACAGAGTAAATTCGGACTACACTTGGTTAATGTAGCGATTTCATATACGCAGTATAAAGAAAATCCCAATGATGAATATGAAATAAAAATATGATATCTGGTAACAATATCATGTATGTACTATATTAGATGGGTGGCAAATACCATACTATTTATTTATATAAAAGTTACAGAATCGTAACATATGCACTGTTCATAATGTTTGCAGCCAACAGTTATATATAAGAACAAGAACAGTTGGACAATATACCATAGGTGTCCGAAGAAAAAGTCCATACATGTTTCTCCAGGTTCTAGACATGTATTATAGAACGTGACAGGACAAAATCTATTGTATTTTTTATTTCTATTTATAGGGCCACCTGCTTTGAAACATTTCATTTTTACTATCGTCACACAACTCTAAAACCTGACGTCACTGGCAAAGCTCTGATGGCAATGTACAGATATGGGGAAAGTGGTTGTCGGAGCACATCATGCGGTCCAAATTTCTGTTGCTGCGATGCCTAACCAATGTGCAAAATATCCTTTGTTCCTGTAAAATAAAAGTGGACAGTATCAATAAACCACATCTCAGTAATTAGCATACATTACCAAAGAAGTGGTTGTCAGTAGGGAAATGAACAGGAATAATAATGGTATTTGCTTAATTAAGCTGTGTCCATATTCTTCATTTACTTAGTAATTATGAATGTCACCAATTGGAGTACATTTCCACATTCAATTCAGGCCAGTAAGACATTGCTATGATAGCAGTCCTATCTCTAGTAGTAATCAACCATAAATGTTCGCCTGCAAGATCTGTAGCATACATTATTGTATACATGTAGTATATAGTGTAACGGGTAGCGGTCACCCAGCCTAGTGTTGATCACGCTCACCGTTGCTTAATTTGTGTGATCAAGAGAGAGACTCTACCACATCACTAGAAAAGCTAGCTCACTAGCGAGGCAGTATAAGTTCCCTCTTATACTGTTCGCTACACTAGTATTTACATTCGCGGAAACCCATTTACGACGTGTCGACTCGTCAATTATTTCTTTATTTTTGATGACGAATTATGAATTTGATTTGTATGTTGTTATACGTCCCATGTTCACTTGTATATAGACGTCACTAGCTTAAGGCAGCGATGTGACTGAATTTCTCAGATATCAGAGAAAAACTGGTCAAAAAGGGAGGAAAACACCTCACCCTACCTGGAAAAATATCATTTTCTGCCACTTTAGATCAAATCCAGAGTGTTTCATTTTTTCGAAAATTGAGCAAATCAGAGGATTTCCTCTGAAAAGAGGAAAAATCACACCCCTGTTAAAGTGAGTTGCCACAAACTATGACTTATGCATGTTGTTTACGGCCGTAGTACAGTCATTCTCAAGTTTTAGACCAATGTTTTAATGAAGTTAAATAAAAGGTATTCGCACTGAATAAGAAACGTATCTTATGAACATGAAATGCCTTTAATTGTTTAAAACATCAACATTTTCCAGGAAGTCAACTCTAGAATCTGTAGAAATGGATGTCAAAAGCTCTGTCATATGTTCAATCCCAAATGCAGAGGAAATGTCATATGTTGTTTCATTCCTCGTATTCCAAACGTGCGTTGAGCCAAAATGATTCCAGAATGACTCTCAAATATGTTACTAAACTGCTCGAATTAAAGACCCACAGATAACATCGATTTGTTTCCCATCAAATGATTGGTCTTTGGCATTGATATATTTTACTTACTCTTTCTTTATACAATTCATTGCATATCAAATAAAGTGAATGGATGTTTCGTATTTCATTCTGTTGTTTTCATTCAACGTTCAGTAATAGGAGACCCTCATGTTGTGTTTGCTGAGGAAAAACTAAGACAAAAACTAAGACTGTCAGAAGTGGGGTAGTTTTCCTATTTTACTGGTTGAATGAAAATACAACAGGATCTCAACACCACCAACGAGCCTATTGGTTTTAACTTAACAAATTCACTATACATTAACGCTAAATTATATATATAATTGTCTGAAGTAAGACAGGATCCATGTGGATTTCAGAAAGAGATAGATTTAATCAAACATAAGGGACATGCCTCAGATAATGTATGTGGGCTACAAATGCCCAGACACGAGGGTCATCCAATTCTAATGATCACTCAACCATTTTAGGCACTGAGAAAATATCAAAATAAGACATTTTGACACTTCCTCAAGGATTTAAATATGAATGACACAGGGTGTCCTCCCCTTTCGTACATAAGTCAGTGATTAATGTAAAGACTTTTAATGGATCTGAAGATTTTGGGGAATACTTAGTACAATTCGAAATCCTAGTATATTTACATCAATGGGATTGTGGGGAAAATCGCAATATCTAGCAAGCAGTTTAATGAATTAAGTGACACTCAACGCAGATAGTTTGATACATGAGTAGACGCTTTGGTTCAGTGAGCGTTCCTATACATTTAAGGCTAAACTGAAGAATAGAACTAAAGGTGGAAATCAATCTCTTTTTGGGCTACAAACTCTGAAGCGTATTACTACATCAAATGAACCGTTCCGTTACCGTTTCGTTCTCGACTGAAATCGTTCCGTTCTCACACCTCACCTTTCAGTGGTCCATTCCTAGGCCAAAGTGTTCCGTTTTCAGACCAAAGTGTTCCATTTTCATCTAAAACCGTTCGTTTTCGATATAGCGTGCGTTCCTCAGACTTATCGTGTAACCGAGATATTACATGATGGGATGTTAAAATTACATGGGTTTAATCATAAAAACATCAAGGATGGAGTCACCTTAAACGTGGCAAAGCTTCAATCGAAGGACATACAACACCATTTAGAACAGGTAAACATCTTGACAGATACAATGTAGTAGACCGAATGCTGGACATGTATATGGACAAGGCTGTGAACTTGAGATGCAGGTCAAGGGTTAGGGTTAGGACAGACCAGGTTCAAAGGTCATTTATATGGGTATCCATATGTACATAAATACATTTCACTACATTCCTCTCCGTTTTATATGAATTTGTATGTCATATCGAGGAATGTAATTCATGTACAACAGTCTACCAATAAAAAGCAATAGCTACAAAAACTGAAAACACCCTCTTAGACACAAAAAGATACACCAACCAACTTAAATATAAGTGTAAACGATGTTGATATAACTCATAAAACACTCAAATGGAAATTCTACAACGTGAAATTGGTCGGTAACTTAACACCAGACCTGTACTGCTACAGGAAGATGCTATACAGCTGAGTAACTTCACTGACACGAAATATTCTACAACATGAACGGTAACTAAATTCCAGGCCATCAGTTCTGCAGGAACTATTACAGTTCAGTTAAAGACTTGACCTTGTTATGGTAGTGACAACTCCCGAGTTTCTTTTGGCAGGTTATAGCAACTTATGTTGTGATGTCTTCTATAATTATATTAATGTTTTCACCAACTGATTTCATATTATTATAATAACATAGTAACCATCCACACTCTCTATCCAGATATACTTACATGTATGATGAATACAGAAATTCTAGCTTATAACCAATTATAACTAAGTTTCAAAATCATACAATTTCATAAAAAACATTTACATATAATTACATCCCAATTTGATATTGTTTATCTAATTCTATTTTCTCAAAACGGATTTCAGAGCCTGTTACACTCTATAACTCACATCTGTCATACAGTATATCCTGGTCTGATATATTAGATTACAAGAAATCGCTTTCAAGAGCTTCAACAATTCACATCTACCAACGTTACTGATGCTCTGGAACGACATTACTAATTACAATAAAATCTTATTATTTTCATTGCTTTACAACCATCTGCATGATTTTCAACAGGTTGTAACGGTTTAAACATATACCATCACATTTTATCCTACCAATCCTCCATCACCACTCACACTCAAACATCTGTTTCTTCTTACTCAAAACTGACCTATCTGACTTAATCACATTGCATGTGCATTATTCATACATCCAATTAGCAGAATGACTATAAACAGTGAATTGCACTATAAATTTACACTGTACAGTATTTACATATCAACTTATTGCACAATGCTTAAATGTACATTTTCACATGTTATATTTTTCCATAATTATCATAAATTTTGCAGCCCTTCACCGGCAGTGGCGACGTCTCCATATGAGTGAAATATTCTCGAGAGGGACGTTAAACAATATTCAATCAAAATCTAATCCTTAGGTTCCTCAGCAAATTTTCATGTAACAAGCATTTATACAACTATTATAGGTTTAGTGTAACAAGCATTTATACAACTATTATAGGTTTAGTGTAACAAGCATTTATACAACTATTATAGGTTTAGTGTAACAAGCATTTATACAACTATTATAGGTTTAGCCTATGTATTACTTTAGAACAGTATACTAGTAACGGATTTCAAATGAAAGTCAGCACATTTGAATCATACAAAATATCAAATGTAAATCTCCAAATCAAAGGTGAAGATAACGAACAGTGATAAATCTCATAACTCCTAAAACAATACAAAATAGATAGTTAGATAAACACGGACCCCTGGACACACCAGAGGTGGGATCATGTGCCTTGGAGGAGTAAGTATCCCCTGTCGACCGGTCACACCCGCCGTGAGCCCTATATCCTGTTCAGGTAAACGAAGTTATCCGTAGTCAAAATCAGTGTGCCAAGAACGGCCTAACAATCGGTATGAAACACGTCAGACAGCATTTGACCCAATGATAGGTTGTATTGCCAAACTGGATCGTTATAACGACCATAGAATTTGTGAAATACTGACTTCAATCGAGACTGTTGAAACCCCTGTGCCATCAACTTTTTTGTCAGTAGCTTGCCTCGATTTAAAAAAACTGACCATACGCAGAACAAACTCCTGCGTATCGAATCAGTTGAGAGATATAAACACCATATGCAGGTGATAAAGGAATCTTCCTAAATAAATATGGGAGTTTGACAATAAGAAGCAGAAATCATCCCGTTTGTCATAAAGTTGGGTTGTTGGTTTGCCGTTAATGTTTACTTTCAATAAAATACCTAAGCATGAAGCAGAAGTGGACGACTTTGTGCTGTCTTTTATTTCGAGTTCACTGGGATATATCGAATCGATGAAATTATTCAAAACCAAGCTTCAGTTTTAGACATCTCTACTGGATTCCTCAACTACATCAAACCCCTTACAAACAAAGATACATTGCTGGATCCATTAAGTGCTCTACCAAGCCCCCATCTTTGCTCCTAACGAAAATATTAACAGCTGTGAAGGAGAAAATTCAAACTTCCTGTGCGACTACATATGCCAGAAGTGGTGTAAATCAAATGAGGATTCTAAAACATTCTAAAGAATCTCATAACTCCTATAAGGAATACAAAATAGAGAGTTGAGCAAACACGGACCCCTGGATATACCAGAGGTGGGATCAGGTGCCTAGGAGGAGTAAGCATTCCCTGTCGACCGGTCATACCCGCTGTGAGCCCTATATCTTGATCAGGTAAACGGAGTTATCCGTAGTCAAAATCAGTGTGCCAAGAACGGCCTAACAATCGGTATGAAACACGTCAGACAGCATCTGACCCAATGATAGGTTGTATTGAAGTGTGTAATACCAATTTTTAAGCCTTTTTAAAACACTGACAGGGGATGCTTACTCCTCCTAGGCACCTGATCTCACCACCGGTGTTTCCAGGGGTCCATATTGTCCTATTCTTAATTCTTTATTTTTCCACTTAATAAGTAGCGATTGCTTCTTCACCAAATGCTCAACATTTAGAAGTGAGAATCATGGATCTTTCGAATATGACAGTAAAACCGAAGGTCTCGTTTCGTGGCAGGCGTTGGTATGTCAATGAAACATCATTGCTACGGCCATAGGCGCTAAGAATATGTTTAAATCAATAACTGGTGTCGTCTCAATACGTCAATGAGTGAAAAATCTTGACGGGACATGAAACAACCAACCAACGAACCGATTCTCCTAATTCATAAAAAAATCTTATTTTTATAAGGATATCCCCATCTTAAATATTAGAATAACATGCATTCATAATTGCATAGAAAAGTGTTCCAATATTTTATTCTTTCCAATACATGCACTTGGCAGTTGCAGCAAATTATTGAAAATTCCGTTTTGATATGGTAGTAGTAGGATTATAACTTGTATATCCATACAGCACCATCACATACTAGCGCATCTCAGTACTTTCGGTACTTTGATTAAATCTTGGGAACTTTACGTAACTATCTTTATAATTGAATATAAAGTATATACATGCAGCTTTTAACCTAAAGAGTCACTTATTGTATGATTTCAAACAATTCGGTCAACGTCACTTATTCTCTCGGGGAACCTATCGGTATACATGTATTTTATGAGGTCAATGTCGTTCAGATGTCTCTAAAAACGTTATTGACTTAGAATTCTTCGGTTTCTTCGAAGCAAAATCGGCATATCTAGATTTAATGTTTAGGACTATATAGCAAAAACTGAACTTGATCAGGCGTCAAGTTGATTTAGCTAGGGTGCAGAGCTGTACTTTTTTATGAAACGGGTCATGACCTTTAATTTCACCGTAAGCTTGAATTAGAGCTAAGACCGACGTCCGTCACTAGATGAAACAAGCCCCTGATATGGAAATCAAAAATCTTTTGATATAATATATCACCTATCAGTAACGAAATGACATTGAATCACATATCGATAACTGTATATCATCAACAATTTTTGAAATTAAAATACTGTTAACAGTTGACGAATAACAATATGCAATCTCAATTTCGACGAGAAAAAAACAATAAGATAAATATATGATCGAGATGGATATGTGTATATATTTGAAATTCTCCGATGTTTGGTTGAAAGAATGTGAAACTGTTGAAACAGATGGCAGGGAGACAGACTATGTACAAATTCCATCAGATTTGTTCACCCGAGCTTTCAGATCAGTTGAGGTAAACATATTTTATTTATCCTTCCCTTCACCAAATGTTTTGATTCAATATTTATGTTTCAGTAAAAATGATATACAATAAACCTGTTACAGGAAACAGGACACATTTATTGTTTGTCTAAATCGGTACAGTTCTTGTGACAGGTGATAATCATTGATTAAAAAGCATCTATAAAAACCGTTATCATGTTGTTCATTTGAGATAACTCAAGACGGAACCATGGTACTCATAACCTTGAAGAGTTTTCTCCTTCTCGCCATTTTCGTCGCTTTCACAAAAGGTTTGGTGTACGATGTTGATATAAACTTTAAATTCACTGTAATTAACACTGATAGATGCACTTTATTATCTCTTCTAGAATATTCATGAAAATGATCACTTAAATATCTGCTTTAAATTTTACTGATAACCATTTCCTCATGAATGCGTTCAGGACGCGTGTATAAATACATATAAATATGGAATGTCTATTTTAACTGCTTGGAATTTCGACAGAAATGAAAGTAGAATATATATATAAGGAATAAACCTCAGTTTTAAAAATACATGCAAGTATGAACTGCATCGCTTCACACCGACATACTTACCGTGACGCGCCAACGCGCTTCATTAAGTATCCCGACTTGAAGGTCGCAGTTTATATCCTCACGTGTTTTCAGAAAGTATATCTATTTCTTAAGGGACCGATTAACGATTTCCCCCAAACTTTTGTTTTTCACTTTTAATGATCAAAATCTACTGTCTAATGTGTTTAAAAGATTTCACATAAAAATTGAGGCTATACATTATCACAGAAGGCCATTTTACAGAGTTTATTATTTGTTTTGTAAACAAAGATTGAGAAATGAATATTGATCCAAGTTTATTATATCTGTGATGATTAACGATCGGGCTCGGAAAAGTCGGGCTCGGGATGTATCTAGCTATTACGTAAACCGGGCTTAAGCGCCCGAGGTTAGTTCGAATGAGCATTAGTATATATATAAGGCGGTGATGACCGATATTTCGTCAGTTCACTATCGGAGCTCAAAGGAGAAAGGTCGTAGCAGAAGCGGTAACGCGAGATTAAATTTAACCCTGGTAATTTTTAGTATATGGTGACTAGTATACTGGTTTTAGGGTGTTATACAGTGAATTAAAACTGCTTGTTATATTTCGATATAATTGTACTTTTAAAAGTTCTGTCTGGGTATATGACAGATCTGGAGATACACTGTAGATCCGAGACCCGTACTTGTATAGGATACATACCTGTCCTGAGGATACATACCTGCCCGGACACAGACCATATGCCTAATTAGATTTGTTTGCTCTTATATTAGGGATAGATAATCCTAAGACTTATCTGTATATATTGACTCGTTCTTGTTCACATCATCATTTTTCGTAGTTATTGCTGATTGCCATTTTTCTATATATACAATCATTTATTTATCATTGCCTTGATCTATCCAAGTTTACGGACCCAAACATGTTACATATCTTTCACATTTCAAGCATTCTTTGGGTAAAATGTGTCATCTTAAAGTTAAAATTTGTGACTATGTAAAATCAAGATGCTATATGTTACAAAATTAATATTTCACTGTTTGTTTGTATTCATTAAAAGACCCGAGTCTTTGTTTACATAACACAGAGGCTAAAATATTGCTTTTATTCTTGCATTCAGAAGGTCAAAATTTTGGCTGTCAACATTGAATTAGTTATAATTTTAATGCTTAACATCAAAAATGAAAAATATCTTATTAAAAAATCGTGAACCATACCCTTAAGTGGCTGCACGAGATATAAGATTTAATATATTCCCCCTTCTCAAAACATTGTAAAGTATTGCCTGTTGAATGTTAGGATTTATTGTAATTGTATCTGTAATTCATGGAGACAATATTTTTTTTTTTTTTTATAAAAAATGATATTTGAATATGATATTTTTTATTATTAATTTTCAGTCATAAATGGTCATTATGCCGATCATATTGCACAGGCCTCCTGTGCTGCCTCGTTCTCGGGTGGATTTGTTTCCGCTATCCGAAGAGATTGTGGAAGCAAAAAGACATGCGCCACCATTTGTAGGGAGGGCATTTCAAGTATGCGGGCAATATATGGAAACCAAGGATCTTCTACGTAAGTAACTTTAGATTTCTGTTGTGTCAAAGATTTATCATCCAAATTGTTTTATACACTGATTATGAGATCTTGTAATTTTCCCGCCTTTGGAAGACGTTGTATGATAGTAACGTGTTCGAATGCCTGATACAAGATGTGGCCATAGGAAGGCCTATATAAAATATCGGTGTCATGAGTAATGTCATTCTAAGCCAGTCTCGCGAAGTGCACATGTACACGTACCACTGATTTCATTATTATCAAGTCCTACATTTACCCTTGGACATTACTTTAACACACTTGCGTTCGGACACAGGTTTCCATAGTTGGATTTTAAACAAAATATTTTATCTATTTTGTCATGGACGGTTTTTAACGTCAATGATGGGTTTTCTTTACATTTTGTTCATAATTAATTCAATACTTGCAGAAGATTTCCATGTCAGTTGCTACATGTGTGTAGTGCACTTGTATTTGGTATATATTAAACACCGGTGTCGTATAATTTACGCTCCGGCTAGTTCGGGTTCCGGCCGTAATCTTAAATTCATAATTTAGGTTTCGAGTTTCTCTGCAATTTTCGTTCCAGCCAAGGTTTCAATCTGTGAACCTCGAACGATATAGAAGGTGTCTGATTGTGTCCATGCCCAGTTGGATATTTATTCAGTAATAGCAAGAAAAATAAATAACTATTAACAAATAAATAATAACACGCACAGAACAAAAAAAATCAAGCATAATGAAATAAGGACTTCCAGATTTAATTGCCGTATACAAAGTTAAATAACACCCAATAATGAATTATTCAAAAATCGTCCTTAACAATAATGCATGCAAGGTGAAGATAACGAACAGTGATCAATCTCATAACTCCTATAAGCAATATAAAATAGATAGTTGGGCAAACACGGACCCCTGGACACACCAGAGGTGGGAGCAGGTGCCTAGGAGGAGTAAGCATCCCCTGTTGACCGGTCACACCCGCCGTGAGCCTTATATCCTGATCAGGTAAACGGAATTATCCACAGTCAAAATCAGTGTGAAGAACGGCTTAAAAATCGGTATGAAACACGTCAGACAGCATTTGACCCAATGATAGGTTGTATTGACGAACTAGATCGTTAAAACGACCATAGAATTTGCGAAATACTGACTTCAATCGAGACTGTTGAAACCCCTTCACCATCAACTTGTTTGTCAGTAGCTTACCTCGATTTAAAAACTGACTATACGCAGAACAAGCTCTTGCATATCGAATCAGTTGAGATATATAAACACCATATGCAGGTGATAATGGAATATTGCTACATAAATATGGGAAGTTAACGATGGAGAAGCTGAAATCATCCCGTTTGTCATACAGTTGAGTTGTCAGTTTGCTGTTAATGTCTACTTTCAATAATATATCTAAGTATGAAGCAGAAGTTGACGACTCTGTGGTGTCCTTTATTTCATATCATCAAATGGAAATGGTTAAAAGATTTATGCTGTTGAATGATAGGGTTATAGATATATAATAAAAGTAAACTTTATTCATAAATCCAGTATAATGTCTTTCGAAGTTTAGAAATTAGGAAAATGTATGTAGTAAAGTGGTGATGGTGGTGGGAAGGGGTATTTCAAGAAACAGAATTCTGCGAAATTCTACTTTACTTTCCTTATCACCGCCGTATAATTAATTAAATCAAATTTATATTGATTTAGTTATCATGAGAATGTATTTTGAACTATATCAAGCTTATAAGTCGGAAATTCATTTAAACATTGAGGGAATGGAAATGTTAATCAAATGTGGACAATTCAAGTTATGTACGATTTAGGGAAGCATACATATAATGTCTATCCCCTGCCTACAGCTTACCTAACATGAAAGGATAGCGATTTGCTGGACTGCATTCTTGATCGGTAACAACTATCTTCATGTATGTTAACAAGTTTCACAACTTCCGATTACAAAAGCAGGATAATTACACCTATCGTCCTATGAATTAGAGATCTAACCCCTGTAATAAAACCAGAATAAACACCAAGCCTGGAGATTATAAAATTTATTGAGCACGTACTCAAACTCCGTGCTATAAATCGTATCTGTACTCAAAAGTCAAGGTTATAATACTTTTGTAAAACAATTCATACTCAAATGGAGTTCATGCTCAAGATTTTTCGAGTATGCTTCGAAGCTTGCTGAGAGTTGTACTCAAAACAAACGGGGGTGGGTTTGATTATGAGTACAGTAAAAGTTTTATAACCTCCAGGCCTGTCTTTCTGACAATTTTTGGTGTTTGAAAACACAGAAATAGGCGTTAAAATCCCACTTTAAGGACAGGCACCTATTATTTTATGTAGACTTCCGTTATTGTATAACCCGATGAAAATAAAAATACTTTAGAAATGTTAGTAAACATTTCATATTTTAAAAGTTTTAAAACATTTATATGTGTGTGCCTGGAACCAAAATTATGGCCGGAACCAAACTTACGCGGACTGGAACGTAAGTTATAAGCATTTAGCGTTCCAGCCGGAACGCTAAACTACCCGGAACGTAAATTATGCGACACCGGTAGCCTAGGTCACACAAGCCGTTTAACTCCCCACTCTTTGTCTCGTAGAACAACGTGTAGGTGACCTAGCCTAGCGACACCGGCTGCCCACCAAGCTTGGGTTACACCTGTGTTGTCTTGTACGCAAAACGTAGCATTCACAAAAGTGTGTATCATACTGTTAATGTTTAACACAGTGAATGAAAAACCAGAGTAAAGATAACTGGAGTTGTCAAGTACGTTTAAAATACAAGAACTTTATTGATATCATATAAATTAAAATCTTCAAGAAAATTATTTTCGAAATATTTTTCGATTATACGAGCATAGAGTAATCAAGACAATAATAGTATTATGTCGTGTCTGTTAATTTCAGGGCCTCCTGTTTCAATTTATTCATTATATATCGTTTCTGTTAATTTCAGGGCCTCCTGTTTCAATTTATAGACATTCTATATTGTTTTTGTTAATTTCAGGGCCACCTGCTTCAATGCGTTTCACTTCTACTACGGTCATCCAAACCTGCATCCCAAAACAAGAGGACGCGCTTTCATGGCCATGTATCGCTATGGGTCACGTGGTTGCCTTGCAACCTATTGCGGTCCAAATTTTTGCTGCTGTAGAGCATAAATAAAAGAAACTATTACAATTTCTTTGTACGAATTTTCTTTAGTTTAAGGAGCTTTATTTTACATGTAGATTATATGAAACATTCTACATTGTACATTCATGCGAGTATTGCTCGATAAGCTATCTGCACTCTAGGAATTTCCAAGTTTACATGATCTATGATGATCTTTAATGTTCTAAATTGTTGAAAGATGGGGATTCAAAATCATTTTCTTTACGTTTTGTCGACGCCTTCTTGTAACAATCATAATTGCATACCAACTAAGTTATGGTGTACCTTTGTTCGTTTGAAGAAAACTTTGGATCATAACAAATTACAGGTGAATCCCGATAGGGGTGAAATACACCGACTAAGTTGGGTAAATTATCTTAATCCGTGTACACCTGTTGTTGGTGAATTGTCACATCTTTTGACTTATGCATGGAGCTCATGGCCGTACTTCTGAGGGTTCTGTATAGTGCCTCTGCCGCCGGGAATCGAACCCCGAACTTTCTGGTTGCGATAAAAGCGCCCCAACAATTAGGCTATAATAAACAGCTTCTAATATTCTTGATATAGACATTACTAATAAGAACAATGTATGCCACAAATTATAGTACATGTGATTTCTTGTTTTTAAAAGGGGGTGGGTGGAGGTATAACGTAAAAACATATTCAAAGATTAAGCTGTGGGATATTGGTGATCGCATTGTCAAACAGACACCTAGGCGATGAACGGATTGTCAAACAGACAGCTACACAACTTTATCTTGATCATGAAAGGTGAAGATAACGAACAGTGATCAATCTCATAACTCCTATAAGCAATACAAAATAGATAGTTGGGCAAACACGGACCCCTGGACACACCAGAGGTGGGATCAGGTGCCTAGGAGGAGTAACCTGTCGACTGGTCACACCCGCCGTGAGCCCTATATCTTGATCAGGTAAATGGAGTTATCCGTAGTCAAAATTAGTGTGCCAAGAACAATATGTATGAAACACATCAGACAGCATTTGACCCAATGATAGGTTGTGTTGGCAAAGTAGAACGTTATAACGACCATAGCATTTGCGAAATGCTGACTTCAATCGAGACTGTTGAAACCCCTGTAGAACACAATTGTCCACCGATACTGAATAAAGTTGTGAAATATTTATTTTCTCAATGTTTAATCACATTATTGCCTTGTCGCGTATAACCAATGTTTTAAACAACCACTGTATGTTTATACATTTATATTATATAAAAGTTATCTGCACATTTCAGATTATATCATATATCTCCTAACTACATGTAAATGTATGTATCTTAATGTACACGATATTGTACTGAAGTAAAACGTATCATTCTTTGAATAAAGAACATTCAATACCAATACCAACTACATACCACTGAGATAGAAAAACACATGTCCATGTTTGTAATGAGGACATGACCACCACAAGCACCTGCCAGTCCTCATCTCACGTGATGTGTGACCTCTTTGTTATTGATCGTATATATCTTCATGGCGGATTTTCTTAGAGGGTGACAAAAAATCAATGTTGATTATTACATTTGTGTTGGTGGTGGTCCTGTCCTCCAGTACTTATGTACAGAATTTGACATTGCATGGTTTAATCAGCTGTATGTACAGCCATGGCTCTCGTGATCAGTCTGTCGGTCAGTGGTGCGTTCGATTTCAATGTTTTCCTCTCTGTCAGAAGAACCCTAAAAAGTACAAATCAGCACTTAATATTCATTATTAATTTTTCATATGGAATTTTCAAAAATATCAAACATAAAACTTTCCATTAATAATCTTCATAAGACACCTTCCCTATTTATACAGACCTTGCCAACTTATTGTGTGCTTTTTCTGGTGACTGAAGGGCTGCGTGGATAAGGAACTGATTGAAGACATCTCTCTGTAACGAAATGATATTTAACGAAAATAGAGATTCATATATCTGTATGTTTGACAGGTTGATCATCAGATTACATGTTATCAGTTCATCCTTATCATTCTATTAATAGAAAAGGTGATTCAGAAGATAACGAACATTGATCAATCTCATAACTATATATAAGGAATACGGAATTAGGAATACAAATGAAGAGAGTCGGGCAAATACTGACTCCTTGACACACCACAATCTCATGACTATATATAAGGAATACGGAATAAGGAATACAAATGAAGAGAGTCGGGCAAATACTGACTCTTTGACACACCACAATCTCATGACTATATATAAGGAATACAAATGAAGAGAGTCGGGCAAATACTGACTCCTTTACACACCAGAAGTGGGATTAGGTGGTTAGGAGGAGTAAGCATACCCTGTTCATTCTAAAGATCACAGTTCACACGGAGTCAATCACTCATAGCAACATCATCAGAGGATTCTTTGTCAATCACTCCCAGCAACATTAACATATGAATCCTAGTCAATCACTCACAGCAACATTAACAGAAGATTCCTTGTCAATCACTCCCAGCAACATTAACATAGGTTTCCTTGTCAATCACTCCCAGCAACATTAACAGAGGATTCCTTGTTAATCACTCCCAGCAACATTAACAGAGGATTCCTTGTCAATCACTCCTAGCAACATTAAGAGAGGACTCCTTGTCAATTATTCTCAGCAACATTAACAGAGGATTCCGTGTCAATCTCTCACAGCAGGTGTTGCACAATAAAGAATTTGGTGTACGTAAATGTTTTTCCCATTGTTTTAACTTCCCTTCTAGCTAAAATGTTTCACTCATATTGAGAAGACACCAACTCCAGATGAAGTGTCACAAACCTGTGTTATATTGCAATCTTTGAATTTACTGGGTGCCTGTTGTCATAATGTAATTTCTTTTTTGTATTTACACCTGCACAGTATATCAAACATTTACAATATGACATCCGTATCAATGAGAGTTCTTTATTGTGCCAATGTCTGCCTGTCACGACACGATACCTTGTTACTTTGTACTCTTTATTGGAATTACAAGATTGATCTTCACCCATGGTATACTAAAATATTTCATCTCGCAACATACATGTGTTAAGAAGCGTTTCACAACCCCATTCATGATCAGAGGGATGCACTATAATGAAAACGATTTCAACATATGATAACAACAAAAAACTTCCACCTTATATTAAATAAATTGAGTCTATCTATGACGTTATTCAAAGCTTCTTCAAATGACAAGCTTCACATATGCTAAACGAGTAGGTAAATAAAAAGAAGAGTGGGTGGTATTTTAAGCAACATTTGGTATTCCGTTTTTCAATCCAATAATCAAGCCTGAGTCATCTGATACCTATGTGTTGCAAGTTTTAAAGCAAGCTTTAACCATTGAGGCCGAGAAATTTCGAGCTATCTATACATCATACCCGCCATTGCCCGATGATGTTAAAAATTGTGACAGACACCACATTTGTAGGATAAGGTGAATTCAATATGAGAATCGACTGCCTGCCACATCATGAAATTCACTATTAAACTTACAGATGTATGTCTAAAGGGAATAAATCATGTGACATCAAATAATCATTATCAACCTGATTGATATTCCTGGCATGTGACTTCCAGATCTCAATGTATCATTACAACAAGGTCAAAAATGGAAGAGGGGGTGTAGCATACCTGAATGCCATAACTGGGTATATATATATATATATATATATATATATATATATATACTCGGATCGCTATTTGTTGGCGGTAGATCCGCATCCTGGCTGTTAATTGTGTTCCAGTTTGTCCAATATATTCCACGCCACATCCGTTGTAAATCATGTAGACTATAGTAAGTTTTTCGACTTGCATGACATGCTATCATTTACAGTGAAATATTTTCCGCATTTAAAAGTAATAGAAGCTCTTGTTTTTAGGAATGGGCATGCACCACACCTCGTGTCACCACATGTAGAAACTGCGTATTTTTCAGGCGTTGAATTGCATTTGGCTTTTGTTAATAATTTCTTCAAGTTAGATGGTTGTCTTTGGCTGTGGAGTAGATCAGATTTGGGAATGTGAAAATTTGAAAAAAAAATGACAGGGAGACAGACTACATACATGTACAAATTTTAATCAGATGTTGTCACCCGAGTTTTTAGATCAATAGCGCGAAGCATTATTTCATTTATCCGTCAAATGGTTTGATTTAATATTTTTATCAGTTAATAAGAAGGATATACAATAATGAAGCCTCTCACAGCAAACGTGTTACATTTATTGCTTGTCTAAGTTGATACAGTGCTTGTGACAGGTGATAATCATTGATTAAAAAGGAATCTATAAAAACCGTTATCATGTTGTTCATTTGAGATAACTCAAGACGGAACCATGGTACTCATAACCTTGAGGAGTTTTCTCCTTCTCGGCATTTTCGTCGCTTTCACAAAAGGTTTGGTGTACGATGTTGATATAAACTTTAAATTCACTGTAATTAACACTGATGGGTGCGCTATATTATCTCTTCTAGAATATTAATGAAAATCACTACCTAAATATCTGCTCAAAAGAACTGTATTGGTGTCATTATAGTACTGGACGAGAAAGATTTTAATGTATAAAGATCTACATTTCCAATATTGTTGCCTTTGATATTTCTTCAAATTGTAGTGATAGCCATTTCCTCATGAATGCGTTGCGGTTGTAAACAACAAGCGTAAGAATACAGATAAACGTAGTACGTCTATTTCAATGTCTTGGAATATCGAGAGAAATGAAAGTAGAGTATATGTATAAGAAGCAAACTTCAGTTCTGAAATGTATGTAAGTATAAACTGCATCGCTTCACACCGGCATACTTATTGTGACACGTTCTATGGAGTATACCAACACGAAGCGTCGCAGTTTATACTGTACCCTCATTTGTTTTAAAAAATCAAGTTTATTTCTTACGTAGCCGCACAAGATATAAGAGGGAATTTATACTGCCTCGCTAGAGAGCTAGCTTTTCAAGTGATGTGGTAGAGTCTCTCTCTTGATCACGCAAGTTAAGCAAATGCGAGTGTGATCAGTACTTAGCTGGGTGACCACTACACATTACAAATTGGTGGCAGCGTAGTGACTCTGGTGTTTGGTGGGATTTTTTCAGGTAGAGTCTCTTCGGAGCTCTGGGACTTCGTGTCCATGTACGGACGTGGTTTCGTCCGGGGACGACGGGTGGTTGTCGTCGGTAACGGCGGATGCCGTTGATGACAAAGTGCAAAACATTCAGAGAGAGAGAGCTCATGCTAAGCTTCGGGACGAAGCTTCCCCGAGTGGGGGGGGAAGTGTAGCGAACAGTATAAGAGGGAATTTATACTGCCTCGTTAGAGAGATATCTTTTCTGGTGATGTGGTAGAGTATCTCTCTCTCTCGATCACGCAAGTTAAGCAACGGCGAGCGTGATCAGCAGTTGGCTGGGTGACTGTTACACGTTACACTATCATTATTTTTCAGTCATAAATGGTCATTATGCCGATCATATTGCACAGGCCTCCTGTGCTGCCTCGTTCTCGGGTGGATTTGTTTCCGCTATCCGAAGAGATTGTGGAAGCAAAAAGACATGCGCCACCATTTGTAGGGAAGGCATTTCAAGTATGCGGGCAATATATGGAAACCAAGGATCTTCTACGTAAGTAACTTTAGATTTCTGTTGTGTCAAAGATTTATTATCCGAATTGTATTGTAACACCGACAGATACGATATTGCAATTTTCCCGTTTCGAAGACGTATAATAGTAACGTGTTCCAATGCCAATGCGAAGTAATATAAGGTGTGGCCATAGAATGGCCTAAATGTTTTGGTGTCATGAGAAAGATTCCAATAACCCCCCTCTCCCCAATACTTTATCTATGTCTTCTTCCGGGGTGGTTTTTGACGTCAATGATAAGGGTTTGTTTACATTTCGTTCATAATTAATTCAATAAGCTTGTCCAATCAGTTGTCATGTGGTACACTTGTATTTGTTATAAAAGCATCAAAAGCTAACTGTCCGCCAAGCTTACACCTATATGTAAGTTGTGTTCTTGTCTTGTACGCAAGTTGCATTCACAGAAATGTATATTATACTGTTATGGTTTGACACTGGAAGGGGAAAATTAGAGCAGGGATAATTTGAATTGTCAAATACTTTTAAAATACAAGGTCTTTAATGATAACACATATAAATCGGAAGTCTTCAAGAAAATTATTTTCGAAATATGTTATCCGATTACGAGTATAGAGTAATCAAAACAAAAGTTAACTTTCACGTAATTTGTTCGGCATTCTATATCGTTTCTGTTAATTTCAGGGCCTCCTGTTTCAACTTATTCATTCCATATCGTTGATGTTAATTTCAGGGCCTCCTGTTCCAACTTATACGACATTCTATTATCTTGTTTCTGTTAATTTCAGGGCATACTGTTTCAATGCGTTTCACTTCTACTATGGCCACCCAAACCTGCACCCCAAAACAAGAGGACGCGCTTTCATGGCCATGTATCGGTATGGGTCAGGCGCTTGCCATTCAGCCTTTTGTGGTCCAAATTTTTGCTGCTGTAGAGCATAATTAAAAGAAATATTACAATTTCTTTGTATGATTTTTTTTTAGCTTAAGGAGCTTTATTTTACATTATTATTATTATTTTATTCATCTATAAAGCGCAAAATTACATAAAGTTTCTATGTGGATTATATGAAAGTTATATGCCAGTATTGCTCGATAAGCTATTCGCACTTTAGGTATTTAATTTACATAATCATATACATGTATATGCCCCGACTAGTTTGGGTGAATTTTATTAATCGGTGTAATCTGTTGTTGGTGAATTGTAACATCTTTTGACTTATGCATGGAGCTCATGGCCGTTGTTGTATAGTAGACCTTCCCCCTCAGAAGACCCCCCTCCCCGAAAAATCGCTATATAAAAGCTTTTCTCCCTAGGGGGAAAGGCCACTATATAGTAGATCTTCCCCCATAGCAGGGTTACACCCCTCACGTTTTTGGTTTTGATTGTAGAAAACAGGTTATGGAAAGTCAGTCGGTCTTTATACAACAAATATTGATATTGCAATGATCTGAGTATCGAAAAGTGTATGTTGTAGATAGTTTGAATGTAGATATATGTACATGTTTTTGATAGAAACAAATTTTAGAAATATGCTTTACGGTATTACTGAGAAAGTATAAAACATACGAAATTATATTTTTAAAAAATTTTTAAATTCGTCCCATACTACACATGTTTAAGTATATGTTGATCATTAGGGCACCTGCAAAACCACGAAACGAAACGAGCTTAGGCCTAAGTAGGAACGAAACCAACCTAACCCAGGGGTGGATCCAGGCAATATTTCGAGGGAGGTGTCCAGTATTTTAGGCATAAACCCAATTTTCCCAAGTGTTAAACTTTTTTGTGCAAATATATCGTAAGAAATTGAAATTTAAAAATTCCATGGGTCCCGGAATGATGAATGGGTATTGCGCAAAATATATAACTACAAAATGGACGAAATATTACCCCAAGTCTTCGTTTTCATTTTTTAAAACAATCGAGGATCTTTTAGGATGGCAGATACATGCAATATACATATATGAACATGTACATGTAATAAATTGAGATGGCAAAATAAATATTAGTTAAGCTTTCAGCTCATGTGAACTAAAAAGTTTTAGGAGTGCATGTTAAAAATCAAAACTTTTCCAGAATATTCTTCGTATGGGCATAAAGTATGATGACGTTGTCCCCATCTGTCAGATTCAAAATAAATCATCTTTGGAGAAATTTTGTAAATGAAAATGTATAAATCAAAGTACTGGCAGTACAGCTGGAAGTTGCACCGCCTAGAATAGTTACAATTATATCGATAACATGTTCACATCTATTAATCCACCAATGACCCGAGAACAGTTGGGAGGGGGGGGGTCCTCTCAAAAACTTCAAATACAATTGAAAAATCGCACTTTCTCCTTTATGAAGTGTTAAGAATCATGTTTAGCGAGGGATCACGTTGATTCCTTAGTAGCGGCAATTTGGAATCAGGGGTAGACAATCAACAGAATTGTAGAATCTAAGTTTTACTCCACTATCTGTATGAAAAGTTTTTGTGTTAATCAAATGGAGAGAGACAATTTTGATTCTTCGTAAGATAAATACTTATTTGTTTAACTAACAAATTCTGAGTTGCGTAAATAGGTGGTGTTTTACAAGGAGGAAATATTCTGATTTTACATTCTAAATATGTGATTGTTTTACATAACATTCGATTGAATGAAACGTTTGTTGAATAATGAACATTTCCGAAAATCCAAATCAAGGGAATTCGGAAATTAACTCTTCATTTAGGATATAAAAGAAATGAATAGCCAGAAAAGGACTAATTTCAGAATGGAAAGAATATGTATGGGAATGGTTCGTAAACGTAAACGGAATGAAAACAGATCTGCTATATAGTAGGTTCTCCGTGGGGGTCATCTGGCTATTAAAGGTGGGATCCTACTATATAGCCACATTTCCGTGGTGAAGATCTACTATATAGCCATTTTTCCGTTAGGAAAACTACTATGTAGCCTTTTTTCCGGGAGGTAAGATGGCTAGGGGGAAAGGCTACTATTTAATACCGTATCAGTGAGGGTTCTGTATGGTACAATTGCCTCTGCCGCCGGGAATCGAACCCCGAACTTTCTGGTTCCGATAAAAGCGCCGCAACAATTAGGCTATACTGAACGGCTTCTAATATTCTTGATATAGACATTACTAAGGAGAACAATGTATGCATCAACACAAATTATAGTACATGTGATCTGTTGTTGTTAAAATGGGTGGGTGAAGGTATAACGTAAAAATAAATTCAAAGATTGAGCTCTGGGATACGATGAACGGACTATCAAACAGACAGCTAAGCGATGAACGGATTGTCAAACAGACAGCTAAGTGATGATCGGACTGTCAAACAGACAGCTAAGCGATGAACAAGACTGTCAAACAGACAGCTAGGCGATGAACGGACTGTCAAATAGACAGCTAATGTACGCATTTAGAAAAGTGAATATAACGAACGTGATCAATCTCATTACTATAAGCAATACAAAATAGATAGTTGAGCAAACACGGACCCTGGACACACCAGAGGTGAGATCAGGTGCCTAGGAGGAGTAAGCATCCCCTGTCGACTGGTCATACCTGCCTTGAGCCCTATATCTTGATCAGGTAAATGGAGTTATCCGTAGTCAAAATTAGTGTGCCAAGAACGGCCAAACAATCTGTATGAAACACGTCAGACAGCATTAGACCCAATGATAGGTTGTGTTGGCAAACTAGATCGTTATAACAGCCATAGAATTTGCGAAATGCTGACTTCAATCGAAATTGTTGAAACCCCTGTAAAACACAATTTTCCACTGATACTGAATAAAGTTGTGAAATATTTATTTTCTCAATGTTTAATCAAATGTTATTGTCTCGTCACGTATAACCAATGTTTTAAACAACCACTGTATGTTTATACATTTATATTATATAAAAGCTATCTACACATTTCAGATTATATCATATATGTCCTAACTACATGTAATGTGTGTATCTTAATGTACACGATATTGTACTGAAGTAAAACGTATTATTCTTTGAATATTAAATGCCAATACCAACTACATACAACTGGGATAGAAACATATAATGAGGAAATGACTACCACAAACACCTGCCAGTCCTCATCTCACGTGATGTGTGACCTCTTTGTTATTGATCGTATATATATCTTCACGGCGGATTTTCGTAGAGGATGAAAAAAAAATCAATTTTAATTATTACATTTGTGTTGGTGGTGGTCCTGTCCTCAAGTACTTATGTGCAGAATTTGACATTGCATGGTTTTATCTGCTGTATGTACAGTCATAGCTCTCGTGATCAGTCTGTCAGTCAGTGGTGCGTTCGATTTCAATGTTTTCCTCTCTGTCAGAAGAACCCTAAAAAGTAGAAATCAGCACTTAAAAATCATAATTAATTTTTCACATGGAATTTTCAAAATATCAAACATAAACGTTCCATTAATATTTTTCATAAGACACCTTCCCTATTCATACAGACCTTGCCAACTTATTGTGTGCTTTTTCTGGTGATTGAAGGACTGCGTGGATAAGAAATTGATTGAAGACATCTCTCTGTAACGAAATTATATTTAACGAAAATAGAGATTCATATATCTGTATGTTTGACAGGTTGATCATCAGATTACATGTTATCAGTTCATCCTTTTCATTCTATTAATAAAAAAAGGTTTTCAGAAGATAACGAACAGTGATCAATCTCATAACTATATATAAGGAATACAAATGAAGAGAGTGGGGGAAATACTGACTCCTTGACACACCAGAAGTGGGATTAGGTGCTTAGGAGGAGTAAGCATACCCTGTTCATTCTAAACAACACAGTTCACCCTGAGCCTTGCTTGGTCTTTTACGTTTTCAAATTTTGGTTATAATTATAACATCGTGTACCGCGATAAATCATATGATATTTCGTTCATAGAATGTGAAGTCTCATTAGATGCATTTTATATTTTTTTCAATGAATCAGCATTTTCATAAATTACTGCAGGTTGACAGTGTCATCAGAAAGCACATGAATACCAAAGAAAATAACACTCAAATATTTTATCACATATTAAAAAGGAATGGAAAATAAGCTTAAATATATATGCTTTCGAATTTCACTGTAATAAGTGATAGTGAAAAAAATATTTTTATATTGTTTGAAGACGGGCTTAGAAATGCTAAGTGAATATTTTTTTTTCAATTTAGGATATAATACTGTTAATTTCAGAAGCTCAAAAAAGTGTTTAAAAAGTTACAAATGTACGACTTTAACGTAGTTCCACACTCCTGTGACGTCATAAGATTTTGCAAAGTCAATAATTTAATGACTGGAACATAAATTTTGTTGGAGTCTTTTTCAATAGTTATTGTAAAAAAACAATTTGTTAGCCATAAAATATTTAAAAAGTCTTAATTATATTTGAATAGTCAATTATGTGTTTCAAAATATTGAATCCAAGGACAATAACTCTGTTTTCATTAAATTATTTATCAAGTCCATTATGCAATAGATTTCCTATATTTTTCACAAACATATTACCAAGGTGATAAGGAATTATTATCTGTGTCTTTTCATGAAATTACATAAAATTTTAATCCATGAGTGGTTTTGAATAGCTCAGCTGTATGGTGCCAGACTTAGGTTTTTTATGGGGGTATACATACTCTGGAAGCTATATATTTGAAATTATTAAGGAAAGGTATGGATTTTTCCCCATAAATAACTATAACAGATGTACATCTACTAATATAAACAGAAAAAATGATATGTAAACCATGCTATAAGGAAATTGTGTCTATATTTGTTTGTTTTTTAACATTTTGGAGAATAAGGTTAATTCAATAATTTTGCACTTATTATCCTAAAACTTGATGAACATATTGAAAATGACATGTGTTTTAGTTATTGACATGTTTCCTGATAAATAAATGCAATTTAAATTATTTTTTTGGTTTTTATTTTAAAATAACAACAGATAACTGTTTCCAATGAATTTCATAAAAATCTACATAGGGGTACACTACTTCAGTAGTGTCTGTAATGAAAATAAATATGGAAATCCTTAACCAATTTGCCTTTTCTCATTACTCTGAATGTTAATCTATTGATTCCAAACAAAAAAATGCTACCTAAACCCCCAAAAATCCAGGACTAAGGACCCACCTTAATTTTTTTTTTTACAATAAGACCCAAAAAAAAGTAATAATAATTCTTCTAAAAAAAAATTTCATGGCATTTCCTAAATTGGACTATTTCACTTTATATCAAACATGTATCACTGAAGAGACATTATTTGTCGAAATGCGCATCTGGTGCATCAAAATTGGTACCGTATAAGTTTTACATTATGACCCCTGGGTCGAGGCCTCTGCTGGTGGACTGTTAGTCTCCGAGGGTCTCTACGGCCCAGTAGCTAAGTACTTCGTTACTAGCTTGAAAATACGGATGTATATTTAATGGCAAATAAAACTTCAAATTACTCGCCCTTGATTACAGGTGGCGCACGATCCGTTAACGTCCAAGGCGTTTCTAACCTCAAGTTTAAGAGAGCGTCGGGAGGACATGTTTAGATTAGAAAGTTGTTGAATATTTAGTAACGATGGCGGATTACGTTCGTAGGACCTCACTGCGCTTAGAGACGAACTTAGAAAACGCATTGCAAGACTCTCTGGGCGGGAAGGAAAGCACGTTGAGAGTTTCAGCTGTAACCGAATTTTCTCTGTCACATCGATTAACTAAAGACATTCAATACACATTGAACGTTTTTCATTATAAACTACTTCGTGGTGAAGTTTACATACTTAAACAGTAGTTTAGGTTGAATATACAATACATCATAATTCTTTATAAGTTGTTGAATTGCATATGTTTAAAACAATAAGATGCACCCCCCCCCCCCTAGGCCCCTCTCTCTCTCGATCGTGGATTAAGAATATCAATTATAAATATATCTATATATGTCTGAAATTCTATTATTAAGCTGTTAAAATGTGTAGTAATAGTGGATGTATATGTATAACTTCTCTTTATGAAATAAAATTTACGATAGAGAAGGCACATGTATACAGAGTACATGATATATCATACCACATTAAACAGTTTATTTGCGTGTTTTAACTTATATCACTTACGTGATGACGTCACGATAGGTAAACAGTTTGTGATTAACCTTTTTATTAGTCCATAGGGCAAGCGAGAGCATAATAATTGGCAGGTCAAATAAATTTTACTACTCCATATGCTAGCTGTACAATAATGATTCAAAATTTCGAGTTTCTACATTTTAATTGAATATTACAATTTGGATTGGAAGTTTAAGACGGAAGTTCAAGCTTTCTTTCAACTTCTAAATTCACGTCTCCATCCATATATTATGATTGATATACTATGAGTTGGTTGTACTCTGCGTGAAAAGCACGACTAGTTATACACTGAATGGTTGTATCCAAATGACGTTTGTCCATGGTGTTGCAGGAAACTGATGTAGGCCTACATAATTTGGCCCGTGTTTACTTTCATGTATAAGATTTATCATGTTTAAATGTACCATGACAGTTCATGATATGAATGATTTAATACTAAAATACATCACTTAACAAATGTAGTACACTTTTCAATTTGAAGGTCAATTTGAATGTTCATACTTCAGATTGAAATCGAAGTTACAAGTGAATATTGAAAAACGTAATGCAATGATTTTTTAAAATAAAAATCACAATGAACAATAGGCCTATGTGTGGCTTTTATTATAAACACAACATTGTATATATGATACTGTTTGTAATTTACTTCACTTGGATAAATTTATAGCTTTATGAATTTGCATTTAATTTTGATAAAAGTAGATATGATTCAAATTTTATTTCTAAAATATTCAGAAATATCTTAATCTCTTGAGATGCATTTTTCTTCTGGTTTGCGTCAACAGTTAAAATAGGCTAGGACTGGTATTCGTTTCTTTGACGTATTGGACTGTACTTCCGTGGGTCAGTTGATAAACATGACATAACAACATAACTATGATAATGCAAACTTTGATAAGTTATGAAAGTTTGACAACTTCATCTCATATTTTGATTAATTTCATACGTATTGACTATTGAAGAATCCAGACTCGTTTTCCCTGAAATTCAAACAATATTTTACAACACTTTTTGAATTATAACAAAATTAACAATGAAAGTAAAGTCAAAAACGAAAACAAGACCTAAGAATATTCACTGCCTTACAGTTACAGTCTGATTATAGCCACCCCTCCATTACAGTCGTGTCGTCGTACCGAGTGACGGCGGAGGGGGTGCTATTAGCAGTCGCGTTCATTCATATTTTGACGACCTTGGTTAACTCTAAAATTAATTTTTAAATGACATCTGAAATGTATTTTTCTACCATACTTGGTTTATATATTGAGGACTCAAATTTCCCCTGTTCGATTATAGATCTAGTCTAGAAAGAGGGGGGGAGGGTCATAGAATTATAAGATCATTGATGACTGTATCACTAAGGATAGATAAAATTTCAGCATAAACATTCATGCAGAATATTACGATCTACAGAGCAAATGTTTAATCCCCCGTAAATACTATCTGCAACAAAGTCGCGGGGGTAGAATTCCCGAGATATGAAGCTTTTAAAAAAAATCAATTGGTTCATTGTCATCAAATGTGACAGCGACAACGATCGTTTTATGTTCCACTCAGCGTCGTTCGCTATAAACTTCAGTCTTCAGTTCAGTCCGACTTGACGACTAGCCCCGCTCCCTGTTTGCACAACAAAAACCTTACACTCTCTTATAAATCTTATGTACACCGGAAGTCAACAAGGACGTAAACGAGTCTTGCGCCACCTATGTTTGAAATAGGGGAAACAATTGACAAATATTCGCAATTGCTGTTATAAAATTTAGAAATTCATTTCAAAATTGAGATTATCTCCCTCATGCATAGCTCTTATCCCTGGACGAATTTGGCTCCACTTTTTTGGCACACTGTTTTTGGCTATATTTAGCTCTAAAATTTCATAGTTATTTCGGATTTCAAACATTTCGGTTGAGCATCACTGAAGAGACATTATTTGTCGAAATGCGCATCTGGTGCATCAAAATTGGTACCGTATAAGTTTTACATGTAGTACATTTGTTAAAAAGATTGAACCAATTGTTAACATACACATTTAATCACTATGATATTTTGGCCCCACCCTTGTACCAAAACCCCTATTCCTGGGATTTTCGTAATTTTAAATTTTTGTAAAGGGCTACCTGTTCCCTCTAATTATCTATTTAGTTTCAATTCAGTTTCATAGCATTAAACAAAATGTTATTTAAATGTTTTAAACATAAACACTGTATACTATGATTAGCCGTGCCCTGGAGTCAGAGCATCTACCCAAGAGATCATGAAATTTACAATTTGGTAAAAGCCTCCCTGCTCTACATTACTATGCATATAGGTTTTCTTAAAGATATGCGATTGTAGAGTATTTAGGATTTTTTTTAAATAGTCAAGTTTTGGCAGGTTTTGCCACGCCCCTAAGGTCCTAGGGTTGCAGGAGTCCTGAAAATTTACAATTTATGTCACCATTATCCCAAAGATGCTTCAAACTAAATTTGAAATGAATCGACATGATAGTTATCAAGTAAAAAGTTCACTTGTGAGCGGACGACGCACGACGGTCGAACACGGACGCTGCATTACAATAGGTCATCTGAGTTTACTCAGCCGTAAATCGATGCAGTTTCGATTGACACATGTATCTCAACTTTGTCATTTCTTAAATCCCCAACTGTCTAATGAACAAAATACAGGTTTGGATATATCATCAATGTCATCAACGCCTCAAGTTTTACCTGCGCATGACTTCCTCCAATTGATAAGATTTTGTATCTTATTGGATTCACTAGAGAAACAGCTTTGGCGAAATCCCCAGAGTCATATGCCACCAAAGCTTCACACAGAGGCACGACCACTTCTTTACTGATTCTCTGGTTGTCTCCCTTGCCTGATCCTCTGAAAACAAACTTTGACCATTAATATTACAAGCAGATATTTTCGTTTTATGTACTTTGTAGGTAAACTGCGTATGAACTTCCGTATTGATACACAGGCATATTTGTTAATACGTCATTTATTTCAATCTTATGACAAGTATTTTGCATTTGCGAGAGATGTTTTACACCTAAGAGATAGTATAGGCTGTCGTAAAGTTAAGACAAAATCAATCGTAAGATTTTCATAAGTTTCTTGATGAAAAGGGAAAAAGTTTTCTCTTATGGTCATTATTGATCCTAGGATTTTTTGTGAAAAGAACTACTGGTCTAGACATGGAAAAAAGTTTATTCTCGTATATCTCTACAGTGCAGTATGTATTTTAATTATAAGTTTTGCTAACACCAATCTATTTTACTTTGCAAATTTTTTCAGTGACATCATCATTTTATCTGTCGTCGCCTTGTCCTCAGCTCCGCGACTTGCCATTAAAAAATGAGCATCATTGAACGTCAGGATATGGTCATTGGCATGATGTTTGCAAACCTCGTTGAATTCCTTCCATTTGTCTTTCACATTTATTCCTAAGATATAACAAAATTTCTGATTTAATTCTAATTTCCATTGATTTCTTTCAATCTACAAATAAAAATATTCTCCATGAATGGCAATACACCATTACATGACTCTTATTGAGCTGATGTGTAATATCTGTTTTACCTGTATTTTTTCCTTCACACTTGTGTGATTTCGATTTTACTAGCTTGAGTATACATATGTAGATTTTAAACTAAAAAGTACCGGGTAATTGCTTTTTGGAAATATACATTTAATGACATTTTCATCTCAAAAGACATGATTTATTGTATAATTTGAAATAAATAGCTGAAATTAGATAGATAGATAGGTAGATAGATAGATAGATAAATAGATAGAGAGATAGAAAGATAGATAGATAATTGTATAAAAATTAGTATTTAAACTTTTATCTACCCTCGAGTTAAAAGAGTAATGAACAGGCGTCTACCATATCCAACATGGCACCACTTTTGACTGCTCTTGGTCCCACCTAAAATACCACTTACTGTATAAAAGGTTATATTAAAGGACTTATTGCATTAAATCATGTTAATTTCATTAATACCTAATTTTGTAGTATAACTGGGCCAGCGCCAATGTTTATGATAATTTCAAACTACATGTATTTAAACAACAGAGGTTTATCATATTATATTCATCTTTATACTGCAGTGCGGTACATGAATTAATATGATTATGTTTGAGAATTTTAATACAGTTACCTGAAAAAGGTTCACGTACATCTAGCCAAATGTATTAAGATTTGTGCTTATTTCTTTAAATTTTTCCAATATGCATGCTTAATATTCAGAGCAAACGCTGAATACATATGGAAGTTTGCAAGACATACAAAAAAGTTACTGAATGAAAAAGCAAAATAAATGAAATATTTCCTGAGTTGCTGCTACTAACTGGTTTATCTATTTAGTATACTGTTTGTATCCCCTACCTGTGTGTCAAATAAACCAACTGCCTCGTCATACAAGCCCTACAAAATATCAATATTTCACTATCACACTGTAAACCAAATATTTAAAGTTTCTTTCAATCAATATGGCTGTTATTTCTAAAACAAGAAGAGAGATTTAGTCATCTGTTTGTATATACTCAGTGTTGATATTCTCTTTTCTTCATTCCAGTAAACATTTACATAATCATATATAGTATAAACATACCCTCTCAATGCTGAAGACCCCATAATGCCAGTATTTGTCACAGGTCAGCATCGCACAGACCTGGAGAGACATAGATGTTTGAAGTGCAATCACAAATCATTGTAAAATCTTAGTTTGTGACGATTTCATACTTAACCACATTACGTTTTCCAATATAAAATGTGCGGTTATAAATATTGAAATCCAAACTATCCTTGTTCAGTTTAGAAAATTTATTGTTGTAATGACAAAGAAGTATAACATAAATGAATATAAATCTACATAGTGTAGGTTTTCCTAGTACGTACATTCCAGTCATTTTCTCTTGTGGACATAAACCTGATCCCTTCTGTGGACCTGCCTGTCACCTCCAGAACACGGACCATAGAATTTGTAAACCAACAGTCATTGCGATTCAGTTTCAAACCCTAAAATAGTAATATTAACCAAGATTTCAAGTCAATCATTTCATGCAACATCAGACCGACTGAAGAGTCCTTGTCAATCACTTTGAGCCATATTAAAAGAGAATTCCCAGTGAAGCACTCCCAGCAACATAAACAAAGAATTCCAAGTGAAGCACTCCCAGCAACATTAACAAAGAATTCCCAGTGAAGCACTCCCAGCAACATAAACGAAGATATTCAAGTCAATTACTCCCAGCAACATTAACAGAAGGATCCTTGTCAATCACTCTTGCAAATTCAACAGAGGGTTCCTTGTCAATCACTCCTAGCAACATTAACAGAGGGTTCCTTGTCAATCACTCCTAGCCACATTAACAGAGGCTTCCTTGTCAGTCCCTCCCAGCAACATTAACAGAGTATTCCTTGTCAGTCACTTCTAGCAACATTTACAAAGGATTCCTTGTCAATCGCTCATAGTAACATCATCAGAGGATTCTTTGTCAATCCCTCCCAGCAACATTAACAGAAGTCACCTTGTCAATTATTCCCAGCAACATTAACAGAGGATTCCATGTAATCTCTCACAGCAGGTGTTGCGCAATAAAGATTTTGGTGTACGTAAATATTTTCCCCATCGTTTTAACTTCCCTTCTAGCTAAAATGTTTCACTCATATTGAGACAATACCAACTCCAGATGAAGTGTCACAAACCGGTGTCATATTGCAATCTTTGAATTTACTGGGTGCCTGTTGTCATAATGAAAGGTGAAGATAACCAACAGTGATTATTCTCATAATTCCTATAACTAATACAAAATAGAATGTCATAATGTAATTTCTTTTTTGTATTTACACACACAGTATATTAAAAATTTACAATATGACATCCGTATCAATGAGAGTCCTTTTTGTGCCAATGACTGCCACGACTAGAGACCTTGTTACTTTGTACTCTTTATTGAAATTACAAGATTGATCTTCACCCATGGTATACTAAAATATTCATCTCGCAACATACATCTCGCCTCTGCTGGTGGACTGTTAGTCCCCGAGGGTCTCTACAGCCCAATAACTTAGTACTTCGTTACTAGCCTGAAAATACGGATGTATATTTAATTGCTGTGATAACATTTAGAAATTCATGCAAAGCTTTTATCCTTAGACGAATTTGACTCCACTGTTTGGCACTCTGGTTTTCCCTAAAATATCTCTAACAAGTTGATTGTTATTTCGGATTTCAAACATTTCGGTTGAGCATGACTGAAGAGACATTAATTGTCGAAATTGGTACCGTATAAGTTTTACATACATGTGTTAAGAAGCGTTTCACAACCCCATCCATGATCAGAGGGATGCACTATAATGAAAACGATTTCAACATATGAAAACAGAAATAAACTTCCACCTTATAATAAATATATTAAGTCAATCTATGACGTTATTTAAAGCTTTTTCAAATGACAAGCTTCACATATGCTAAACGAGTAGGTAAATAAAAAGAAGAGAGGGTGATATTTAAGCAAGATTTGGTATTCCGTTTTTCAATCTAATCATCAAGCCTGAGTCATCTGATACCTATGTGTTGCAAGTTTTACAGCGAGCTCTAACCATTGAGGCCGAGAAAATTCGAACTATTTATACATCATGCCCGCCATTGCCCGATGATGTTAAAAATGGTGACAAACACCACACTTATGGGATAAGGTGAATTCAATATGAGAATCGACTGTCTGCCACTTCATGAAATTCACTATTAAACTTACAGATCTCAATGTATCATTACAACAAGGATAAATATGGAGGAGGGGTGTAGCATACCTTAATGCCATAACTGGGTATATATATATATACATGTATATATATATATATATATATATATATATATATATATATATATATATACTCCGATCGCTAATTTGTTGGCGGTCGATACGCATCCTGGCTGTTAATTGTGTTCCAGTTTGTCCAGTATATTCCACCCCACATCCGTTGCAAATAATGTAGACTATAGTAAATTTTTCGACTTGCATGCCATGTTATCATTTACAGTAAAATATTTTCCGCATTTAAAAGTAGTAGAATGTCTTGTTTTTAGGAATGGGCATGCACCACACCTCGTGTCACCACATGTAGAAACTGCGTATCTTTCAGGCGTTGAATTGCATTTGGCTTTTGTTAATAATTTCTTCAAGTTAGATGGTTGTCTTTGGCTGTGGAGTAGATCAGATTTGGGAATGTGAAAATTTGAAAAAGGATGACAGGGAGACAGACTACGTACATGTACAAATATTAATCAGATGTGTTCACCCGAGCTTTTAGATCATTATTTCATTTATCCTTCAAATCATAAAATGGTTTGATTTAATATTTTTATCAGTTAACAAGAATGGTATACAATAATGAAGCCTCTCACAGCAAACGTGTTACATTTATTGCTTGTCTAAGTTGGTATAGTGTTTGTGACAGGTGATAGCCATTGATTAAAAAGCATCAATAAAAACCGTTATCATGTTGTTCATTTGAGATAACTCAAGACGGAACCATGGTACTCATAACCTTGAAGAGTCTTCTCCTTCTCGGCATTTTCGTCGCTTTCACAAAAGGTTTGGTGTACGATGTTGAGATAAACTTTAAATTCACTGTAATTAACACTGATGGGTGCGCTATATTATCTCTTCTAGAATATTAATGAAAATCACTACCTAGATATCTACTCAAAAGAATTGTATTGGTGTCATTATAGTACTGGACGAGAAAGATTTTAATGTATAAAGATCTACATTTCCAATATTGTTGCCTTTGATATTTCTTCAAATTGTAGTGATAGCCATTTCCTCATGAATGCGTTGCAGTTGTAAACAACAAGCGTAAGAATACAGATAAACGTCTATTTCAACGTCTTGGAATATCGACAGAAATGAAAGCAGAGTATATATATAAGAAACAAACTTCATGTAAGTATAAACGGCATCGCTTCACACCGGCATACTTATTGTGACACGTTCTATGGAGCATGCCAACGCGAAGCGTCGCAGTTTATACTGTACCCTCATTTGTTTTAAAAAATCATGTTTATTTCTTACGTAGCCGCACGAGATATAAGAGGGAATTTACACTGCCTCGCTAGAGGGCTAGCTTTTCAAGTGATGTGGTAGAGTCTCTCTCGATCACGCAAGTTAAGCAAATGCGAGTGTGATCAGTACTTAGCTGGGTGACCGCTACACATTACAAATTGGTGGCAGCGTAGTGACTCTGGTGTTTGGTGGGACTTTTTCAGGTAGAGTCTCTTCGGAGCTCTGGGATTTCGTGTCCATGTACGGACGTGGTTTCGTCCGGGGACGACGGGTGGTTGTCGTGGGTAACGGCGGATGCCGTTGATGACAAAGTGCCAAACATTCACAGAGAGAGAGAGCTCTTGTTAAGCTTCGGGACGATCACGCAAGTTAAGCAACGGCGAACGTGATCAGCAGTTGGCTGGGTGACTGTTACACGTTACACTATCATTATTTTTCAGTCATAAATGGTCATTATGCCGATCATATTGCACAGGCTTCCTGTGCTGCCTCGTTCTCAGGTGGATTTGTTTCCGCTATCCGAAGAGATTGTGAAAGCAAAAAGACATGCGCCACCATTTGTAGGGAAGGCATTTCAAGTATGCGGGCAATATATGGAAACCAAGGATCTTCTACGTAAGTAACTTTAGATTTCTGTTGTGTCAAAGATTTATTATCCGAATTGTATTGTAACACCGACAGATACGATATTGCAATTTTCCCGTTTCGAAGACGTATGATAGTAACGTGTTCCAATGCCAATGCGAAGTAATATAAGGTGTGGCCATAGAATGGCATAAATGTTTTGGTGTCATGATAAAGAATTCAATAGCCCCCGCCCTCCCCAAAATATTATCTATGTCTTCTTCCGGGTTTTAAAGTCAGTGATAAGGGTTTGTTTACATTTCGTTCATAAATAATTCAGTAGCTTGTCCAGTCAGTTGTCATGTGGTACACTTGTATTTGTTATAAAAGCATTAAAAGCTAACTGTCTGCCAAGCTTACACCTACATGTAAGTTGTGTTCTTGTCTTGTACACAAGTTGCATTCAGAGAAATGTATATCATACTGTTATGGTTTGACACTGTAAAGGGAAAATTAGAGCAAGGATAATTTGAATTGTCAAATACGTTTAAAATACAAGGTCTTTAATGATAACACGTATAAATCGGAAGTCTTCAAGAAAATTATTTACGAAATATTTTATCTAATTACGTGTAGAGAGTTATCAAAACAAAAGGTAACTTTCAATTAATTTGTTCGGCATTCTATATCATTTCTGTAATTTCAGGGCCACCTGTTTCAATGCGTTTCACTTCTACTATGGCCACCCAAACCTGCATCCCAAAACAAGAGGACGCTCTTTCATGGCCATGTATCCGTATGGGCCACGTGCTTGCCATTCAGCCTTTTGTGATCCAAATGTTTGCTGCTATAGAGCATAAATAAAAGAAATATTACAATTTCTTTCAGGCGCGTAGCCAGGCGTATGTTTGTACGCACAAACGTCCACATCATTTTTGCAAAAAATAAAAAAGGAAAGAGAGAGAGAGAGAGATTGGGGGATTAGGTAGTGAAGGGCAATAATTATGTCAATTATATTTATTCTTTCCGGAATTGTTATTAACAGATTCAGTTTAATTGTTTGTAGTGGGTTGGTCATACAACGATATTGGACAGATCCTTTCTCATTTTTGAGATTTTACAAGTGTGTGTATCCGCATTTCGTACAAAAACAGAACAGACCTCGAATATGGTTGCGTAACCAATTTTATAAAGTGTACGAAAAATGCGTTCAGGAGGGTCGAATATACACATCGAAATCGTCTAAATTCTGGACCCATTGGGGGCCTTAAGGCGGTCCCCAAACCCCCTGTCTACTCGGGCGTCCACATCAAAAGTACCTTTGCTACACCTCTGTCTTTGTATGATTTTTGTTTTAGCTTACGGAGCTTTATTTTACATGTGGATTACATGTATATGAAACATTCATAGTACAGTTATGCCAGTATTGCTCGATAAGCTACTCGCACTATAGGAATTTAATTTGCATAATCATATACATATAATGTATATACCCAGACTAGTTTGGGTAAATTTTCTTAATCGGTGTAATGTTATTGGTGAATTGTAACATCTTTTGACTTATGCATTGAGCTCATGGCCGTTGTTGTATAGTAGCCTTTCCCCTTTAGAAGATTTCCCCCGGAAAATGGCTATATAATAGCTTTTCTCCCTAGGGGGAAAGGCCACTATATAGTAGATCTTCCCCCATAGCAGGGTTACACCCCCCCCCCTCACGTTTTTGGTTTTGATTGTAGAAAACAGACTATGGAAAGTCAGTCGAACTTTGTACAACAAATATTGATATTGCATTTATCTGAGTATCAAAAAGTGTATGTTGCCGATAGTTTGAATGTAGATACATGTACATGTATTTTCATAGAAACAAGTTTTAGAGATATGCTTTACGGTATTACTGAGAAAGTATAAAACATCTAAATATATGATTGTTTTACATAACATTCGACTGAATGAAACATTTGTTGAATAATGAACATTTCCAAAAATCCCAATCAAAGGAATTCGGAAATTAACTCTCCATTTAGGATATAAAAGAAATGAATAGCCAGAAAAGGATTAATTTCAGAATGGAAAGAATATGTATGGGAATGGTCCGCCGTAAACAGAACCGGAATGAAAAGAGAGGGGATCTGCTATATAGTAGGTTCTCCGTAGGGGTCATCTGGCTATTAAAGGTGGTATCCTACTATATAGTCACATTCCCGTGGTGAAGATCTACTATACAGCCATTTTTTTCGGGAGGAAAACTACTATATTGCCTTTTTACCGGGGGGGGGGGGGATAGGGGGAAAGGCTACCGTATCAGTGAGGGTTCTGTATTGTACAATTGCCTCTGCCTCCGAGAATCAAACCCCGAAGTTTATGGTTGCGATAAAAACGCCGCAACAATTAGGCTATATTAAACAGCTTCTAATATTCTTGATATAAACATTACTAATAAGAACAATGTATGCATCAACACAAATTATAGTAAATGTGATCTGTTGTTGTTAAAATGGGTGGGTGGGAGTATATCGTAAAATTAAATTCAAAGATTGAGCTGTGGGATATGGTGATCAGATTGTTAAACAGACAGCTAAGCGATGAACGGATTGTCAAACACACAGCTACGTGCTCAGAATACAATTGTCCTCCAATACTCTATAAAGTTGTGAAATATTTATTTTCCCAATGTTTAATCACATGTCATTGCCTCGTCACGTATAACCAATGTTTTAAACAACCACTGTATGTTTATACATTTATATTATATAAAACGTATCTGCACATTTCAGATTATATCATAATATTAGTATATGTCCTAACTACATGTAATGTATGGTGAAAGGTGAAGATAACGAACAGTGATCAATCTCACAACTCCTATAAGTATTACAAAGTAGAAAGTAGGCCAAACATGTTTCTTATTGTACATGATATTGTACTAAAGTAAAACGTGTTATTCTTTGAATAAAGAACATTCAATACCAATACCAACTACATACCACTGAGATAGAAATACACATATTCGTGTATGTAATGAGGACATGACCACCACAAGCACCTGCCAGTCCTCATCTCTAGTGATGTGTGACCTCTTTGTTATTGAGCGTATATATCTTCACGGCGGATTTTTTTAGAGGGTGACAAAAAATCAATGTTGATTATTACATTTGTGTTGGTGGTGGTCCTGTCCTCCAGTACTTATGTACAGAATTTGACATTGCATGGTTTAATCAGCTGTATGTACAGCCATGGCTCTCGTGATCAGTCTGTCGGTCAGTGGTGCGTTCGATTTCAATGTTTTCCTCTCTGTCAGAAGAACCCTAAAAAGTACAAATCAGCACTTAATATTCATTATTAATTTTTCATATGGAATTTTCAAAAATATCAAACATAAAACTTTCCATTAATAATCTTCATAAGACACCTTCCCTATTTATACAGACCTTGCCAACTTATTGTGTGCTTTTTCTGGTGACTGAAGGGCTGCGTGGATAAGGAACTGATTGAAGACATCTCTCTGTAACGAAATGATATTTAACGAAAATAGAGATTCATATATCTGTATGTTTGACAGGTTGATCATCAGATTACATGTTATCAGTTCATCCTTATCATTCTATTAATAGAAAAGGTGATTCAGAAGATAACGAACATTGATCAATCTCATAACTATATATAAGGAATACGGAATTAGGAATACAAATGAAGAGAGTCGGGCAAATACTGACTCCTTGACACACCACA
Organism: Ostrea edulis; assembly: GCF_947568905.1. Classification (NCBI taxonomy): domain Eukaryota; kingdom Metazoa; phylum Mollusca; class Bivalvia; order Ostreida; family Ostreidae; genus Ostrea; species Ostrea edulis. The sequence continues at coordinate 70,287,521 of NC_079169.1, forward strand.
ATCTCATGACTATATATAAGGAATACCGAATAAGGAATACAAATGAAGAGAGTCGGGCAAATACTGACTCCTTTGCACACCAGAAGTGGGATTAGGTGGTTAGGAGGAGTAAGCATACCCTGTTCATTCTCAAGATCACAGTTCACACGGAGTCTTGCTTGGTCTTTTACGTTTTCAAATTTTGGTCATAATTATAACATCGTACACCGCAATAAATCACATAATTTTTCGTTCATACAATGTGAAGTCTCATTAGATGCATTTTATATTTTTTCAATGAATCGGTATTTTCGTAAATTGCTGCAGGTTGACACAGTGTCATTAGAAAGCACATGAATACCAAAGAAAATAAAACTCAAATATTTGATCGCATTAAAAAATGAATGGAAACTAAGCTTGAAGATATACGCTCCCGAACGTCACTGTAATAACTGTATTGTTTAAGACGTACTTAGAAATGCTAATTGAATATTTTTGAATTTAGGATTGATAATATATTAATTTCAAGAGTTTAAAAAAAAGTTTTTAAAAAGTTACAAATGTACATGTAGGACTTGAAACAATTTTACAATAAGACAAAAAAAATTAATAATAATTCCTTGTAAAATTTAGGAGCAAAAACGTTACAACTGATTTGAAACGAGATCTTTTGAAACTTTTTGTTTTGATATTTGCTAAATTCGACTATTTTACTTTATATCAAGCTCGTGGTACATTTGTTTTGAAGATTGAACCAATTGTTAACATACACATTTAATCACTATGATATTTTGACTCGGTCCTTGTACCAAAACCCTACTCCTGGGATTTTCGTAATTTTGATATATGTATGTTTGACTAAGATTGATATATGTACCTCAACTTTCCGCCAAAACATTTGTCATATCTTAAATCCCCAACTGTCTATAAACAAAATACAGGTTTGGGTATATCATCAATGTCACAGAAAACGCCTCAAGTTTTACCTGTGCATGACTTCCTCCAATTGTTAAGATTTTGTATCTAATTGGATTCACTAGAGAAACAGCTTTCGCAAAATCCCCAGAGTCATATGCAACCAAAGCTTCACACAGAGGCACGCCCACTTCTTTACTGATTCTTTGGTTGTCTCCCTTGCCTGTTCCTCTGAAATCAAACATCGAACATAAATGATACAAACAGATAGTTTCGTTTTATGTAGGTAAATTGTATAGACACTTCCTTCTTGATACGTAGCCATATTTGTTAATACATCATTTATTTCCATCTTACGACGAGTACTTTGCACTTACGAGAGATATTCTACACTTTTAACTCTTTTAAGAGACGGCATAGGCTGTCGTAAAGTTACGACAATTTTCGTAAGTTTCTTTGTGAAAAGGGACAACAAAATCCTAAGTTTTCTCTTATGGTGATTATTGACCGTAAAATTTTTCTGAAAATGGTTACTGATCTAGACATGGAAAAAAGTTTATTCTCGTTTTTTTACAGACTGTATTTCTACAGCACAGTATACATTTTTAATTATAGGTTTTGCTGACACCAATCTATTTTACTTTGCAAATTCCTTCAGTGACATCATCATTTTATCTGTCGTCGCCTTGTCCTCAGCTCCGAGGCTTGCCATTAAAAAATGAGCATCATTGAACGTCAGGATATGGTCATCGGCATGATGTTTGCAAACCTCGTTGAATTCCTTCCATTTGTCTTTCACATTTATTCCTAAGATATAACAAAATTTCTGATTTAATTCTAATTTCCATTGATTTCTTTCAATCTACAAATAAAAATATTCTCCATGAATGGCAATACACCATTACATGACTCTTATTGAGTTGATGTGTAATATCTGTTTTACCTGTATTTTCCCTTCACACTTGTGTGATTTCAATTTTACCAGCTTGACTATACACATGTAGATTTTAAATTAGAAACTAATTGCTTAATGGAAATATACATTTAATGACATTTTCATCTCAAAAGACATTTTGGATTTATTGTATCATTTGAAATATATAGCTTAGATTAGATAGATACATCGATCGATCGATCGATCGATAGATAGGTACTGTATAAGAATTATTATTCAAACTTTTATCTACCCTCGAGTTTTAGTCTGTAGAGTAATGAACAGGCATCTACCATATCCAACATGGCACCACTTTTGACTGCTCTTGGTCCCACCTAAAATACCACTTACTGTATAAAAGGTCATATTAAAGGACTTATTGTATTAAATCATGTTAATTTCATTAATACCTAATTTTGTAGTATAACTGGGCCAGCGCCAGCGTTGATGATAATTTCAAACTACATGTTTTTATACAACAAAGGTTTATCATTTTATATTCATCTTTAAATGATTTAATTGTCACCCACCGCAACGCGGTACTTGAATTAATATAATTATGTTTGAGAATTATTATACAGTTACCTGAAAAAAGATATACGTACATGTAGCCAAATTTATTAAGATTTGTGCTTATTTCTTTAAATTCTTCCAATATGCATGCTTCGTATTCAGAGCAAACACTCAATGATATAGAAGTTTGCAAGACATACAATAAAGTTACGGAATGGAAATGCAAAATAAATGAGATATTTCCCGAGTTGCTGCTCCTTACTGGTTTATCTATTTAGTATACTGTTTGTATCCCCTACCTGTGTGTCAAATAAACCAACTGCCTCGTCATACAAGCCCTACAAAATATCCATGTTTCACTATCACACTGTAAACCAAATATTTAAAGTTTCTTTCAATCAATATGGCTGTTATGTCTAAAACAAGAAGAGAGATTTAGTCATCTGTTTGTATATACTCAGTGTTGATATTCTCTTTTCTTCATTCCAGTAAACATTTACATAATCATATATAGTATAAACATACCCTCTCAATGCTGAAGACCCCATAATGCCAGTAATTGTGACAGGCAAGCATTGCACAGACCTGAGGAGAAATAAATATGTTTGAAGTGCAATCACAAATCAATGTAAAATCCGAGTGTGTAACGATTTCATACTTTACCACGTTACATTTTCCAATATAAAATGTGCGGTTATAAATATCGAAATCCAAACTACCCTTGTTCAGTTTAGAAAAGTTATTGTTGTAATGACAAAGAAGTATAACATAAATGAATATAAATCTACAGTGTAGATTTTCCTATTACGTACATTCCAGTCATTTTCTGTTGTAGACATAAACTTGATCCCTTCTGTGGACCTGCCTGTCATCTCCAGAACATGGGCCATAGAATGTGTAGACCAGCAGTCATTACGATTCAGTTCCAAACCCTAAAATAGTAACATTAACAAAGATTTCAAGTCAATCACTTCCTGTAACATTAGACGGACTGAGAAGTCCTTGGCAATCACTTTCAGCCTTATGCGCATCTGGTGCATCAAAATTGGTACCGTATAAATTTTCCATTAACAGAGAATTCCTAGTGAAGCACTCCCAGCAACATAAACAAACAATTCCCAGTGAAGCACTCCCAGCAACATTAACAAAGAATTCCCAGTGAAGTACTTCCAGCAACATTAAGAGATGACTCCTTGTCTATCCCTCCTAGCAAATTTAACAGAGGACTCCTTGTCAATCACTCACATCAACATTAACAGAGGATTCCTTCTCAATCACTCACATCAACATTAACAGAGGATTCCTTGTCAATCACTCATATCAACATTAACAGAGGATTCCTTGTCAATCACTCTTAGCAACATTAACAGAGGAGTCCTTGTCAATCACTCATTGCAACATTAACAGAGGATTCCTTGTCAATCACTCCCAGCAACATTAACAGAAGATTCCTTGTCAATCACTCACATCAACATTAACAGAGGATTCCTTGTCAATCACTCCCAGCAACATCAACAGAGGAGTCCTTGTCAATCACTCACATCAACATTAACAGAGGATTCCTTGTCAATCACTCCCAGCAACATTAACAGAGGATTCTTTGTCAATCACTACCAGCAACATTAACAGAGGACTCCTTGTCAATCATTCATTGCAACATTAACAGAGGATTCCTTGTCAATCACTCACATCAACATTAACAGAGGAGTCCATGTCAATCACTCACAGCAATATTAACAGAGGATTCCTTGTCAATCACTACCAGCAACATTAACAGAGGATTCCTTGTCAATCACTCACATCAACATTAACAGAGGAGTCCATGTCAATCACTCACATCAACATTAACAGAGGATTCCTTGTCAATCACTCACATCAACATTAACAGAGGAGTCCATGTCAATCACTCACAGCAACATCAACAGAGGATTCCTTGTCAATCACTCCCAGTAACATCAACAGAGGATTCCTTGTCAATCACTCACATCAACATTAACAGAGGAGTCCATGTCAATCACTCACAGCAACATTAACAGAGGATTCTTTGTCAATCACTACCAGCAACATTAACAGAGGACTCCTTGTCAATCACTCACAACAATATTAACAGAGGATTCCTTGCCAATCACTCACATCAACATTAGCAGGATTCCTTGTCAATCACTCACATTAACAGAGGATTCCTTGTCAATCACTTCCAGCAAATTAACAGAGGATTCTGTGTCAATCACTCCTTGCAAAATTAACAGAGGATTCCTTGTCAATCACTCCCAGCAACATTAACAGAGGAGTCCATGTCAATCACTCCCAGCAACATTAACAGAGGATTCCTTGTCAATCACTCCCAGCAACATTAACAGAGGATTCCTTGTCAATCACTCATTGCAACATTAACAGAGGAGGCCATGTCACTCAAAGCAGAATTAACAGAAGATTCCGTGTCAATAACTCACAGCAGGTGTGGCACAAATAAAGATCCCTTCCTTCTCAAAGGCCGTAAACACCTAGCATAGGCCGAACTTTTGCAGCCCTTCACCGGCAATGGTGACGTCTCCATATGAGTGAACAATTCTCGAGAGGGACGTTAAACAATATACAACCAACCAACTCCTAGCAGCATTAACAGTATTCCTTGTCAATCAATTAATTATCAATCCCATCCCTAGTACTGTACATGTAACACTTCTATCAATTAATGGCTATCTATGAATAAGGTTCTTTGATGTTGTAAAAATCCTAGTGAAGCTCTTGTATATTTATATATGCAATAAACTAAGTTCAAATCAACACTAACCTTTGCAGCAAGCCGTTCTGCTTCATCATAATGATTGCATTCCTCCAAGCCAAACGCATGCATACCAAACAAGTAGCTACAATATTGCAAATTTTGATACAATTATTCAACTTACCAATTGATTAAATAATCATATCATATATCTTCTAATATAACATAGGCTAATTCTGTATATTCTTTTATTTCCGGAATGGATTGTAAATTATATCGTACATTTTACAATGTTACATTCGTAGGGAGTAGGGGGAAGGGACTCAACTCTAGGCTAGATACTAATCTATTGAAATGCCATAAACAAATTGTTTAAATCAAAAAGTGAGACTAGACTGGTTTACAGATAACGTATACCAGTTCAGACAAATTGTGAATGTCATCAAGATGAAAAAGGTATCTCATTAATCCTACCACATTCAATTTAGTATGTTAAGGTATAAAATTTGTTGTCACAAATAAAAACACGGGATTCATCAGAGTGGAAGGTATTCGTGTTAGCAATACATTTTAAGAATGTGAATTTTCAAAATCATTGATACTGTATACCTATAACTTGTACTTGAAAGCATTATCAATTCTTTATCTTTTAATTTAGAAATGTACAAATTTTTTTCAAACAGTTATCCAAATATTTCGACATACCATATCGTAAAATGTAGGCTAGAGTTGTAATCCATTCCGTATACGGTTACTTTGATTTCTTGTTACAAAAACAGGTTTATAGTCTCCATGTTGATACGTTCAATTAATCTATCTCCTGGTGTTACCTATATAGTGGCATGGAGCTTTTCCAGTGGGGCATAGCCCTAGCAATACTGTCTCTCATCTGAGGGTGGTGACCCTGGTAGAAATAAGAGTCATGGGAAAACTTCAGAGCCAGCATGTCGAGGGGATTCTCTACCAAAATGGACTCCCAAATCTGACAAGCATCTGTCATTTCTCTGCAATGATTTTATTTTTCAATTTTCATAGATATGCTTATAAAATACTTGATTACTGTCTTGAAATATAAAATGACATTTGGGCGAGCGTAAGAAAATGTATATAGGGCGAGGCTTATTAAGTCCTCATCATTTTTGTCTACTGCAGCAACGCGGAAGGGGGCATAGAAATACTGGTGTCCGTGGGTCCGTCCGTCCCACTTGACTTTGTGGACTCAACTCCTACGAAACCGCTCAACGGATTTTGTTCAAATTTTGTAGGATTGTTAGTCACCATATGTACTAGATCATATTCTGTCGCCATTTTTAATGGACACATTTTGGGGGGAGGGGAGTTTACCTTTCTTGTTTTTGCATTCTGCACTATAGGACAATTTGTCGACACAACTCCTCAGAGACCGTTGTACGGATGTTGTTCAAATTTTGCAGGATCAATAGTCACAATATGTAGTTTATCATATTCCAAAGCAATTTTGATTCTACAAATTCTACAGGAGTTATGGGACTTTTCTGTGTCACCTTTTTGCGGCTGCAGGGGACATATGGCTACGCTTAGCAATGTTGTTTCAACGTAAACTTCTCAAGTAACTTCAACATTACTTGTTCTTTCATCTAAAAAAAACTTCCTCGCCAGAAAAAGATGGGATTTAAAGCAAATATAAATTGAGTCCTTGATTGCATAACATTAATGTCAATTACTATGAAGAATACTGTATAACAGCATGCGTGTGTGTCTGTGTGTGGTAAAAATTATTTAAACCATACCGTAAATGTCAAGTCCGTACGTTTACCCTACGCTGGCGTATGCATACCCTTGCGACCACAATTTGACAGTGTTGATATGTTGCTAATGTCGAGTTCTTACGTTTACCGTACATTGGAGTATGCATACCCTTGAGACCACAATTTGACAGCGTTGATATGTTGCTTTTCACGTGGGAGAGTACTAGGGCTGTTTCCTAAGTCTATCATGGTCTGGATCTCTGTCTGGAATTCTTTATCCAGATAATAAGATCGCCCAGTTCCAAGCGCATCCAGGCCATTCTTGATTACGTGACCCATCACTAGAAAACAAATAAACATAATCCTTGCTAGTTTTATAAAGACAATGTTAGCAATATCTACGATGATGGTTGGTTTTGCCTTTCTAATCACAGTCGAGCAGAAAAATCAAACTATCCATGGATATCCAACAGTGATGACGAGAGACACAAAACCAACCCATGGTGTTTGATGATGGATAGAAAGACAAAACCAATCATCCAAATCTGCTACCAGGTGGTGTTACCATTCACAATACATGAACGAATTTTAGTCTGGATCTAAGAGCCTTTACACACCGCATGCTAAAACGCGCCCATAGGTGGAGCTTCATTTATTAGGCCTATATTGTGAAGCTAATCAAGAGAAACGTTTGCCTCGCTGAATGATTTACTGATTGCTAGAATTGGGAATGTTTATTCTTGTAAAATTGAAAAATACAGGGGGAACTGTAAAGCAAAACATCTGACAACTGAACCATGTACCCCCCCCCCCCCCCCTTTTGTATCCCTTCAAAATTAAAGTTGGCGATGTAATATTTGGAATATGTCATTTTTCTGTATTTCAAATTCTGTAATCAGTTTACACTCTTATTGGTATTTTGTATTTAAAACGTCGACTATTAATATACAACAAAATTTATCTAGTAGGATGACAGTCAATCTTTCAACATTTCATGTGACGTCAGCAACTTCAGAGGAAGTGCCACAAACCTATGCACGTTCAGGCCCGTGTCATATTACAATCTTTGAATTTACTGGGCGGCTGTTGTCACAATGCAATTTCTGTATTTACGACTGCCCAATATTTTTTTTAAAAAATACACAATGACAATAAGAGTTCTTTATCGTGCCAATGCCTGTCTGTCATGACACGTGACCTTAATGCCTGCCTGTCACGACACGAGACCTTGCTTTATCGTGCCAATGTCTGCCTGTCATGACACGAGACCTTACTTTATCGTGTTAATGTTTGCCTGTCATGACACGAGACTGTGCTTTATCGTGTCAATGTCTGCCTGTCATGACACGAGACCTTACTTTATCGTGTCAATGCCTGCCTGTCACGACACGAGACCTTGATGCTTAAGGTCTCATCCGGACAATCCGTAACTCTCACTTCTAAATGCCTAGCATTCACTATCATGTTTACATCTTAGATTTGATGCGGTCAATGAACGAGTGGGATTTAAACTCACGACCTACCTGTCAATAAACAAACGCTCTAACCACTGAGTCATCGCAAATGTTGTTGTAACACACATGATGAAATTGTGTGTTTCAGACTGAAAAATTCTCTGAAAGGTCTGGAAAGGTGACTGAATGGTAGAAGTCTGCTACCTTTCAGTAACAATTTAGTCACATTTAGGTTTACTGAATGGCATAGTTTTATCCTATTAAAATAAGGTGTTGCACGTCTCATGTTAATTTCCCTAAAGGTGTTGCATGAAAAATCGAAAAAAAAAATAATAAGTTATTCAAATATGTAATAAAACCAATTGGAACGTATCTCTTGATTCAATAATTTTTAAAAATAAGTTTAAAAGACGTGTATTGGCAAAATTAGCCACAATATTTCAAGTTTAAATCAAGCAATGAGTGATTTATATGATTTTTAGCTTTAAAATGGAGGGGTATCCCCGAATTTCAGAAAAACTGCCTCCCTGAAACAAAATAAATTTAGCATGAACATGTTTTTCGAGTTTTCCTCTAAAAAAAAAACTGTCGCTTTGAAATTTTGTTTCACGAGGGCATTTTTTTTTTTTTTTTTTTTTTTTTTGTAAATTTAAAAAAATCGAAACGACTTCACTGGTATTATTTTCAACTTCACCTGTACGTTAATTTTCCTTAATAATGTATGGTCTACTGCGTGGTCCAGTGGGTAAGGTCGTTGACTCTTATGTAGAGATGTTTCTATTTTTAAAACGACCGTGTTCGACTCCCTCACGAACACATTTTTTTGTTCATATTACGTTTTCCATCTAGATTTTTTTTCTTAATTGAAACACGCTTCTAGTTTTGATATATGTTTCATGTCAAATCTCTGTTTATTACCATGTGCCGAGTTTGAAATAAGCTTCGAACCTGGACACTGTTTAGTTTGTGAATAGGACTCTCAACAAACACGCCGAATACAGCATGTAATACCTGTGTTTTAATAGTCAAGGTTGCTAACGAGAACTTGTATGTTTTTCTGAATGAAAGTTGTTGACAAAGGCATGGTGCCTTTTACGAAAAACCATTGTGAACTATGCAAAGCTTTGGAAGAAAAGCTATAAGGTCAAACAAGGTAAATAACCATTAAACAGTTTGAGTTTATATGTATTCCAGTAGCAAATTGCTATATTGAATCAATTTTTACAGGTGCATGTACTTCGAATAATGTTTTTATTAATGCGTATTAAATTCCCATATTTTGTTTTGTGGTCAGAGTCACGTACAGTTGCCAATTGTTGGTTGTAGAAAATAATACATACGAGTATAAGAGTTTCTGGACTGTAGTAGTATAGAATATTAAATATTTGATACACTCGTAACATGTAACCGTATACATTGAATCTGGTACTCAGAAAAAAGAAGACAATTTAATTTTCACAATTTCAAAAATTATCTTTAGACTACATATATAATGTATTGACACATAAAATGTTTTAGGATTGTCCCTAGAACTGGGGAATCCTTCAGATATTTAAATGGCAAATACGTAATGAGTATAAATATGAATGAAGGTCAGTTCTACGTCACGAGTGCTGGCACAGAGCTCCGATTTGGGAAAATTCCCGCTTCGATGCAACACCCTCTTTTCTTTACGCCAGGGCGCTATTTTATTTTCGGCAACCAACGAAAAATACAATTTCTTTCGTTTGAAGAAATCAAATTCGACTTTGTTGGTATTTTGAAGAATTCCTTAATCGGAATCACAAGTGTTTTCAATTGAATGCCTGCAGGTTTATACGTCAAATTGACCGATGCGGTAGAGAAAAGGTTAAAGAAAAACTTTTTATACTGCTTTCAAACAATAATTTATAGAATGAGACTTATCGAAAACAAGAAAATTGAGCAAGCTTTCTTATCAATGCGCCTCTTTATACTTTATGTATAGGATTTGTTTCTAGTCATCCAAAGATTATTTCTTGCACGTGTTTATAGAGTCCGTCTGTAATAGAACCTGTATTTCAAATGGTGATTGAGGGTGCTTTTTGCACACGGGATACCTACGTTCAATTCTCGACCACGACACCGCCTCAAACCTAAGGCGTTTATCACCGTGTCAAACTCAAAGCGTATAGCACCGCGTCAAATCTAAAGCGTATAGCACCGCGTCAAACTTAAAGCGTATAGTACCGCGTCAAACCCAAGATGTATAGCACTGCGTCAAACCTAAGGCGTATAACATCGCTTCAAATCTAAGACGTATAGCACCGCGTCAAACCCAAGGCGTATAGCACCGCGTCAAACCCAAGGCGTAGAGCACCACGTCAAACCCAAGGCGTATAGCACCGCGTCAAACTTAAGGCGTATAACACTGCATCAAATCTAAGACGTATAGCACCGAGTTAAACCCAATGCGTGGAGCACCGCGTCAAACTTAAGGCGTATAACACCGCGTCAAATCTAAGACGTATAGCACCGCATCAAACCCAAGGCGTATAGCGCCGCGTAACACCCGGTCAAACTCAAGGCGTATAACACCGCGTCAAACCTAAGACGTATAGCACCGCGTCAAACCTAAAGCGTATAGCACCGCGTCAAACCTAACGGGTATAGCACTGCGTCAAACCTAAATAGTATAGCACCGCGTCAAACCTAAGGCATATAGCACCGCGTCAAACCTAAGGCATATATCATCGCGTCAAACCTAAGACGTATAGCACCGCGTCAAACCTAACGGGTATAGCACCGCGTCAAAGTAACGGGAATTTGGTATATCATCTTAAAAAGGGGGGGCCCGTGTTACATTGGCACGATAAAGAACCTTCCCTGTTACGGCCTCGAATGGGACGTAAAACAACATAGATTTTACAAAACATATTTACCGAATTTTGGGTCCGTAGCTATCATTTTCTCCACCGAGTTTTCCAGTCCTCCCAGGCTGTTGTCATCGTACCACCCGACATACTATCAAATATGCAGAAACTGAATCCTTGAATATTTAGGTAAATTACTCGTAAGAAATACAATTTAGCAAATGCAGCAAACATAACTGAACACATGACACATCAGCCTCATTACAGAGGGGTAGGGTGCCAATATATTTTGTCTACTTCATGAAAAATGTTCTTTAACGTTGGATCAATGATACTAGTAAATTAGATAAATTACCTGAGTCAAAACAGCGTCGAATAATTTAGCAGCTTCATTGTTGGTTGTGGACAGATCAACACCAAATTCCTTCCATGCCTTTAAGAAAACGGAATTCAAAAGAGCTTAAATCAGATACTTCATGCATTAGTTCTCATTGTTCAAGCCCATTTGCAAAAGGATGAGGGTTGGTAGTGGGATTAGCCCATCCACCCCCAACCCGTAGTGAAGCCACAGATACATAAACCAGCATTACAAGACGACATCAGATTACCAAGAGACACAATCAGAGCAGAGTGCCGGTATGACGTGGAACAGCCAAACTCATTGTGGAGTTGGTATGCGGACATGACTGCGTCACATGGACTGGATTGAGGATTGTGAGAATACTAAACGAAACTGGGAAGCTTGCGCAAGTGGTTATGTAAATGGGAAATACGGGGACTCAGCGAAATTCGGTGGACAAAAAAACAGACAAGTGACACTGTTATGACATCTGCTACTGTGTGTTTAATGACCAAATGAGGAGGGTGACCATGGTAACGGTAATGGACTTGTATGATGACAATGAGAGCAAGTAGAAGTCCGATCAAGTGGAAACCAGGGAGCGGATCTTAACAGATTGTTTTCTCTCCAACTTCCAAAAAGTGCCAATCATCCATTGCTGTGCAACTGTGAATACAATTTGGCTTGGAATCCAACTAAAATTAATTGTTTCATCTTGTTTTCTCCACTAGTAATATTGATCTAGAGTGTCTAATTGTATAACGAAACAAGAAAAGTGTCTAGCAATAGCTTGAATTTTTCGCTTATTTATGAAAGGTGAAGATAACGAACAGTGATCAATCTCATAACTCCTATAAGCAATACAAAATAGAGAGTTGGGCAAACACGGACCCCTGGATATGCCAGAGATGGGATCAGTTGTCTAGGAGGAATAAGCAATCCCTGTGACGTGTCGAACGGTCACACCCGCCGCGAGCCCTATATCTTGATCAGGTAAACGGAATTATCCGTAGTCAAAATCTTCGTATTTAAAATGGGATATCTTGTTGTAGACTGAGTTAACAGTATTTTGATTGATTTGGAGAACACATTGTTTTAAATTGTCGCTGTAGAAACACACGCTTCAGCATAAAACTATCAAGAATACTACATAATGAATACACATATGTTATTTTCTTACCGATCAATGGTGCATTTAATCACCTACAAGTGTCTGTCTTGTAATCATCGTTTAGCAAGGGTTTTTTGTGGGGGTTTTATTGTGTGGTCCTATTCCAATACTAAAGTGCACTGTCACGGCACATGATACGCCCGTCAATTCGTTATCAATCATAATCATACACGGATGAGTGTGCATTGATACAAAATCCCGTCAACCTTAGTACAACAACTGACTTCTCATCATACCACTTGAACTGTTCAAATAACGACAGAAATGATATTTCAAACATATTTTCATATTATTACATGTCTTTTGATAATTTCTTTTATATGGTATGAATTACGTAACAATTTTGGGTACAAATAAGTGCCCTTAACTAAAGAAGTGACAAAATATCATACTCAGTAATTAATCTTTAAGAAATAGTATTGCCACCCTCCTGTGACGTCATAACATTTTGCAAAGTCAATGATTTGATAAAATTTATACATGACAGGAACATAAATTTTGTTGGAGTCTTTTTCAATAGTTATTGTAAAAATCTTGTTAACCATAAACTATTTCAAAAGTCGAAGTTCTATATGAATCATCAATTATATGTTTCAAAATATTGAATCCAAGGGCAATAACTATGTTTTCATTAAATCATTTATCAAGTCCATTATGCGATAGATTTCCTTTATTTTTCACAAACATTTTGTATATTTTTTAAAGAAACCGTTTCATGAAATTTTTATGAATACTATTACATCGTTACAACCAGTTTATTGTGGAATATTGATAATGCTGTTTAAGGAAAATTGCAATTTTCTGACGTTGATAACAGGTATATTGTGCTAATTGATAAAAATTTTATTAATACCGCAACATACTTATTTCATCATTTTTATTGGTTACTAAGATGTATTATTTGAAGATTCAACAACCTATAATTCTAGAGGGATGGAATTACCTTAAAATTATTCTTTATCTTGATAAATGCAACTTGGCTTTAATCAAAATGATCTGAAAACACCATGACTTAGATAACCCTATGGTGACGACACCTGCCAAATTCACTTTTTCTCTCCTTTACTACAGGTCAGCGTGGCATCTTTTCCCGCCAATTGATAATTACGGAGAGACATATTTGTAACGGAGACTTGCTCTATGATAATGATTTAGGTGTATAATTTTAATTAGTTTTCCATGAAATTCTTTGTAATATTCTCTGGATAAGCTTACATGTACTTGAATTAGCATTGGTGGACATACAAGTACCACGGCACCTTTAATTTATCACAGGCACGAAAGAATACTACACTAGTAACTACCTCCATCCACACGATTATTTTTATTTTGCGGCGATAATTTTTCAGAAATATGTGGATTCCCTGTCAATTTCATACAAATCTCGATTTATCTAATCGTTTCACTTGTACTTCAGGTTCCTGTACAGACTTTAATTAATTATTCCGGCTCTAAAAATGCTAAATCTCATAAACTATACAATGACCTTCATGTTAATGATCTTTAAAGTCATAACGCGCTACAAATCCTCTAAATATGCATACCAACTTTCGTGGGGGGGAAATTTAGCATGTGAATGTTTTGATACACATTGATCGACAGAGGAAATTCGAACAACTTCCTAGTCGTCTTGAGAAATAGAGAAAAATAATACAGCTCCAGAGATCAATGGAGGAAATTCCATATAGTTTAAGTGCAGGTTTTTGGGGGTGGGGTGGGGGCGGGGAGGTTCTACACAGTCGGACAAGTAAAATGTGGTGGCCTAGCTACTTGAACTGAAAGTAGAACATCGAAATGAAAGCCAGTTTGGCCTTGGCGTAGATTTGTCCAAAGACAATATTTCTCATGCATTTCAAGACATATCTAACGTAAGACATATCTAACTCAAGAACTGCTAAACAACACCGGTGTGATCACCTGGCGTCTGATCAACAAGGGCAAGTTACTTAGAAATTGGGATGATTTATAGAAAGGTTTTCAGAATAGGCCTGCTACCAGGTACTACTAACCTGACAATCTCTCCAGTTATCCCTCATTTTCCTTCAAGTAAACTAGTCTTCTGTACAATCTCCGATTTCTATTTAACCGGGTCAGAGTACAGCGTCTTACACGAATAACTACGTCTATAATGTCCTATATTTGCGTGACCTTACGTACACGTATATATATGTATAGGAATTTTAAAAAATGTCGTTTCTTTCATTTCGTCCTGTAATAAAACACAATCCTATTTTTTCTCATGTTATTCAAACATGTCGGTTTCTAAATGTAAGCACAAAAATATCTGAAAAATTGATTGGTTACCAAAGTGCAAACGTGCACTACTACATGTATTTGACATCTCCCGTATGGGAGACCATAACTGTCGTAAAGTCAACCTTTCATTCAATATGCGTTAAATGGTGTCCGAGCCATAGGCAACTCCACTATTTGGCAAAACCCTGACCAGTTTTCAGCTTTTAAAATACACTGTAAAACACATATATATACGTTACACTACAAATTATGCTGACTGTTTTGCACATCGAAATTACGAGTCCTCTGCAAGTTTCAATTGCAATCCGATGACAGATTATTGGAATGGGGAAAGCAGGTATGTCATTAAGACAAATTGGCCATCGCCATTCACATCTGTAAAATTGTCAGAAAGTACCAGCTAACATCGTTCAAGAGCTGGAAGACCCCATAAAACATCTATTTCAGAGGACAATACACTCTGAAGGATATCAGAGGAAGCATTTCTAATTACCAGAAGTCTTACGATATAAGCTGGATCTTATCATAGTAAGGAGTAACCGCAGTGAACAAAATTCCCAAAGGGATATATTTGTTGCAAGAGTTGTACCTCATTTTACAATCGTCCTCTTCGACCATGACCAACGCTCATGGATTACAAAACAAAACTTTTACCGTACTCATACTTGAACTCAGCCATGTTTGTTTTGAGTCCAACTCTGAGCAAGCTTCAAAATATACTCGAAAAATCTGGAGCATGTACTCCAATTTAGTGAGAGAATGATTTTATAAGTTTTATAGCCTTCACTTTTGAGCATGAGTACGATTTAGAGCACGGGGTTTGAGTATGAAAACGTGCTCAAAAATCACATATCATCGAGCTCGCGCTGTGCAGGACTTTTCCCCCGTAATACTTCTCATTACCAGCTCATTAGAGTTATCGCTCTTTGATGACTCTTGTGCGTCATTGGTAAGAAAATGCACAAGTCTCGCGAGCAAGTGCGAGATTACTGGGACATAAACGAAACGTTCATAGCATCCCCTCTTTTTTAAGTTAAAGTACATTGTGTATTTTTAAATAAAATAGCCATTGGTCAAACTGCATTTTAAAAATATTCTACCACTAGTTTATCAAGGATGTTACATGCTTTTTTTAAAACTCTCCTACACCTATTCTAAAAATTCCAAACAACGATGTTCTCTGTCCTAAGTCAATCAATATTTTGTAATTTTCAAAATATAGCTTAGATGCAGTTTTGAAACGATTTTGTTGTGTTAATTAGTGTTATAAACGTCTAAAAAAAAAAAAAAAAAAAGGCAGTTTGGCAAATATATAACATAGTCTAAAATATTGGAAAATGAGAGAGAGAGAGAGAGAGAGAGAGAGAGAGAGAGAGAGAGATACATGATTGATTACAAAGTCCATGCCATATGAACCTGTCCAAATTGTAGGATAAAATAGAATGTCTTCATAGTCTGACAGAATAATTTTAATAACATATGAATCCCATTAATTACAAGAAAAGTTATTGTGTCGGATGTGCATATTGGTTTTTCCCTTCACAGTTCTTCTTGCGATTGATGCTTTATATCGGTCAGATTTAGTACCTGCACTCAATCACATAGTTTAATAAGTTCGTCCGGGTTTTTTTGTAAGAATAATCAATTCCTAAATTTGCCTTTAGAATTTTAACCAGTGTCGTGGTTTGCAGTCGGTTATACATGTAATATGCATTCGATACCATACTTTATATTACGTATGCCTAAGTAATGTTTACGTATGTTGTCCCGGTATCACGACTTTAATTTGAAGAGTTCCACTAATGGAAATTATAAGTATTAGTCAATTGCGACACTGCATGTACCATGGCCTGCTCGAAGTCCAGATTATAACCCAAAATGACCACATTTGGGATATACCATTGGTCGCGAGTTCGTCAAGGACACCACCAATTCAAACCTTAGATTAACTGACACAGGCCCTTCATCAGTGGCAAGGCCTACCACCACGTCAAATTCATTGTATGGTCAGGGGATTATTAAATATTCTTCGAACCTCAGAAATAACAGATGCTATAGATGACGCTGTTGTGAATCGTTGCTGAAGATTACTCAATCAGATGAAGTGATTCTCTTCACGCGTGGTCTAACTGCGCCATGACGATCATTTGTTGAACAATTTTGTTGATATTTGCTGCAGCAGTGAGATATGGTGCTTTGCGCAGCATTGAAATTTCTTGCAACTGCAAATTATGACACACCTGCTTCCAGTCGTACATATTGTACAACAGCAAATGTGTTGAAAATCATTCAGACGTGGAATTTCTCAAAGAGCGGTTACATTTATTAAATACATGTACAACGTAATCAAATATCGAGCATTTGATCTAGACTACTGGTACCTGAATCCAAAGGACGATTTGTCTGTAATAATGATACAATAGCGGTCTATACAATACCACCCCTATAAATAACACAAGGAATGAAACGAATTTTTACTCAAAACTTTGCCCCAAAA
Organism: Ostrea edulis; assembly: GCF_947568905.1. Lineage (NCBI taxonomy): Eukaryota > Metazoa > Mollusca > Bivalvia > Ostreida > Ostreidae > Ostrea > Ostrea edulis. The sequence goes on from NC_079169.1 coordinate 70,304,863, forward strand.
TAGCGCGAAAATTTTGCTTTTATTGTCACCTATACCCCAAAGTTCTCTCTGATCCAGTAATTTCAAATGTATGGCATTGATCCACCATAAAAATAATTCTTAACGCTTTTAACTCACAGTATTCGAGTTTTCGTGACCACTTGGCTCATTCCTTTGTTTGTCCTGGTTGCCATGAACAACGTCACTTCCGGTAATTATATACTTCATCTACATGGATCACAGCATCGTCGGATACCCACAGGTTATCTCGTTTTTACTCATAATGAGTGGGTATCCGACGATGGGATCACAGGGGCGTCTTATCCATGTTCTCAATTTAGTTCGGCCTAGATTATCAGTTACACAGGTTAGCTAGTGACCTGATAAGGAAAAATGCATGGTGTGAAAAGAAAACCCATATCGGGCAAGGCGAATTAAGATACGGGTTTTCTTTATCACGTCGAAGACCTTAACTGTATATGTTGGGGGTCTATATCATACAACTTATCGCTTCACAAATTTTGTCACGGCTGCAAGTCGAATCCGACAATAAATTACTCGCTCAATACCGAAGGGCCGTGAGAGCGGAGCTCTCCCTTTTGGTAACACGTATGTACATGTTTAAAAGGAAAATATAGGGAAATAATGAAAAATTAAACCATACCTATGGAACTTGAAATTTTTTAGTACCAATGGCGTCGATTCGAATATTAGCGCGTGGACATGTATTTCTCCATTTTGAATCTCGTCTACCCTAGTTCACGTCGTTCTGAGATGTTACATAAAATTCGTAAAAGCATGTAAATCTTATTTTCTTAATCATATATAATCACTCCACGATTAACGCCATGTTTGTTGTGGCTCAAACGCTATGTTTGTAAACTAAATAACGACGCTGAATATGACGTCACAATGTACTGTTTACATCAATTGCGTTATATTTCCCGCGTTCAATAATTATATAGGAGGATTAAATGTCCAAAATTAGGATGCTTTGATACAGCTCCTCGTGCTAACTTCGTGTTGTTTTTTGTCCTGTTTTGGATATAGATACTAATCATAGTCTAATGCCAAAACTTTTTTGCTTCGCCCTCAAACACGGTCACGCCGTAAAACATATTAAATCTATGTATAGAGAACAAAATGGATAAGAAGCCCCTGTGCATGGATCGAATAAAATTGTCTGAACCTTTTTGTGTGTGTGTCTGTTAACACATTTTTGCAACACAATAGTTGGTTGTTTTTCAATATTCAAATATCAATCGGAACTCCTCGAATGTCTCGCGCACCCGACATAGATCTCGGATGTAATACGATGGCATCCATCAGTGAATTTGATGCATTGCCAGTTACCCTGGAACCAAACCCTTACCCCCAAGTCTGGTAAAGGACCATTTGCGTCTTTCAAATATTCGTATCAATAGCATTAAAATGGTATTATCTAAATGTTTTACACTTTACCCCCTCCCTGGAGTCGAACCTATAACCCGGGGATCATCAAGTTTCAGATTTGGTCAATGTTTGCTTCGCCCCAAAGAATTTTAGTTTCCCTTTGTCCAAAAGATGCTTCATGCAAAATTTGAAAAGAATGAGTATGTTAGTTATCAAAGTTAAAAATGTTTCATTGTTCACAAATCTAATAAACGACCATTTTGTCCCCACCCCCATACCAAAACCACTACCCCTGGGATCAGAAAATTCACAATGTTGGTAAAGGACTACCTGCTCTTCCTAAAGATCCATTTACATGTAATTGGAATTCAGTATCAATAGCAGTGAAGAAAATGTTATTAAAATATTGTACACAAACCCATGTACCAAGATTGGATCCCACCCTGGGGTCAGAACCTCTAGCCCCGGTGATCAGGAAATTTACAATTTTGATAGAGGCCCTCCTGCTCTACATCACTATGCATTTAGTTTTTCTTACACATGTAGGATTGTAAAGAATGTTTTTGAAAATTAATCAATTTTTACTCCACCCTTCAGGAGTCCTGAAAATTACAATTTATGTCCCCCTTGTCCCAATGATGCTGCATACCAAATTTAAAAAGCATTGGTATGGTAGTTATCCATAAGTAAAAACTGTTCAATTGTTAACATGCGACAACCAATTGTAATCCACAATGATGGGCTCCGACTAATTGCAATAGGTTACCCGAGTGACCCACAATTAGGTCAAGAAAACTCAAACTTGATCTGTAACCCATTGATACAAGTTCCATGCATAAATTATAATTCAATAGCTACTGTACAGGAACAGTCAACAAGTTCAGAAAAACTGTCGATGCACGGACTGATCACTACAGGTCTCCGACCAATAAGCAGAATCCTAATATTCTACAACACACAATACCAACTTTTGAAACGGAAGTTTATTACCAAAAGAAGATAGATGATTATTAACTGAATCCTAAGACCCTCTCCTCTGTTTGTAGTAGTTTTACATGCTTGTTTTCAGAACATAAGTTAGTCAAGCACTGCACACAGTATGGATTCCACGTTCTCGGCAGACGTCATCATAGAGTATCAGACTTTTCCTTGTTTAGTGGAATCGTTTCAGCGCTATGCTCAACAATGTACAAACTAAAACATGAATTCTAATCTCTTTCGTGGAAAGATTAACCCCTTCTCGCTTTTTACCAAAATCTCAACAAATCTGCATACAAGATTCACAAAGTTAACACTATGGATATAGAAAATAAACACATAAAACGAGAAAGGGCTACAGAAACCAATAACATTTGTACACTTTTTATAAGTTGCTGTTTTACACTTTTTTGCAATTTTTTTGGTATATATTTTTTATTGAAAGGAAGCAGTCAATAACCAAACCATCACACTTTAGATTTTGGAAAGTAAATCAACATTGTTTGAAAATTATCAGCAAATAACTTTTGGAACCAGTTTAGAAATAAATGGAATTTTGTTAGCTATGACCAAAAAACAGCAACAAATAATTTTGAACCAACCACCATTTAAAAAAACAGTTGCGTGATGTTTGTTATTTACAAAAAGAAAAAGAAAAAACACTCCAAATGTAAATAGATCACGACTGGTGTAATATGATGATGTCTTATATTGTCCAGATGTCATTCACATGTATATGTATACACAGTTCTTATATGTATACACAGTTCTTCTTGTTTTAAATGTTGCCAAGAATTTATTCAGCTGGCTTGGTAGTTGTTGCGGACTCCTTAGCCTGGTGAGCTTGCAACACAGCAACAGCTTCTTTAACCTATAAATAAAAATAAATATTGGTAAAATGACATTTAGTAAAATATTTCTTAAAAAATGTACAGGTTCATTTAGTTTCACTTTTTTTTTTCTTTTTTTTTTATTAACATGATAATCATGAACAATGATAATCATATTTTCTTGGTTTTGACTGGTTAAGACATATACGAGGGTTGTCTAAAAACTTTGTGGACAATTACGCTTTTGTCATTTTTATTGGGTGAAGGTACATGTACATATATATTCCATATACAAAAATTCAAAATAAAGTGGTGTTTAATCATTTAAATAACCTTGAATGAAAAAAATCGTTGTTTCCCAGGTGTGTACGACCCTGGGTAAAAATGGTACACACAGTTAGGCCTCGGAGAGTTTTTTTTGTCACAGATTTTATAACGCATATTGAACCGAAAAAAAAATTGTGACTTATGTTTTTTGGAAGGAATTCATGATTTAAAGGACACTGAGAGGTCCAGAAGACCTCTGCTAGTAAAGATTGCATGAAATCCCAAGTTCGTGACATCATCACAACAGACAGACGTCATGTTAAAGAAAGTTGTGTCCAAGTGTTTAATATCCTCACCGAAGACTTCGATAAAACTAACAGTGAATGGTATTCCCATGTATTTGATTCATGGCTAAAGAGATGCGAGAATGAAAAGTGACTACAAAATCAGGAATCGTGACAACAAAAACATCGATTTCTTCAGCGTCAAGACTGGGCCATGCGTCTTGCATACATATAGTAAATATGCTGTTGACTTTGGTATACGATATTAATGCATTGTGCTAATTTTTACACATATAAAGTATCATGGTCTATATCAAAATTTTCTCATACATTTCTTCTACGGTCATCATTATATAGAATGTCCACCAACTTTTTGGACAACCCTCGTATATACAGTGAAACTTCTCTAAACCGGCCGGCTCTCGGAACGATAAAAACAGCCAGTTTATAGGGATGGCTGGTTTACTGAGAATTTAGCATTTAGAGACATTTTATCTCAATATTGTCAAAGTAGGTACTGTTCACCTTGTTCAGGTGATCTATGATAAATTATCGGTAGAGATCAAATTAGTCCGTTTCTACCTGCAGGTAATTATAAATTCTCGCTGAAATCATCTAATTTTAAACTGAATATCTGTAACAGGATACTTAAAGAAAACAGAGAAGCCTATTATTGGAATTCCTCTTACCTTTAAAAACTCTGTTTACATTCATCGCTTATGTCATTAACAAATTTGTTTTGACTTTTTAAAAAGTGCAGTAGTAAATATGAAATCGTAATTTAAATATTTCTTAGGAAATTTTAAGTCTATGGAAACCAAGAAAATTAATTTATGATTTAATAGTTATCATTAACAATCATGGCTTTGTTCAATATCAACTACCGCTTACATGTATATCCATGCGATAGTGTGGTGCAACAATATGGCATTTGATACTTATTCATTCAATATGTTCGTAAGGGCTGTTCCAGAAATGATCAAATGGGGGGGAACGATATTTTTTTGTGTGGGTGGTCATATTTTTTCATATTTTAATTGGTCCATGGTTGGACTGTTAAAAAAATATTTATTATGGGTAGTGGGTAGTTTCTATTGTTTTATTTTGTGCCACGTGGGTGTTGAGTTTTCAGAATATTTTAATTGTCGCTCTTGTCGTGTTGGTTACAAAACGTCGGAGGGAAAATTGAAAACGTGCTTTCGAAATCGGAAGTAACATAGAACTATTCGAGTTGTCGCTCTTTGCAGCGCATAACTTTCCATTACGGCACTCTTCAAATTAGAGGCGCGTTTAGTAGGGTCCCTTTGGACGTGATGGCGGCGAACTCTGTTCTGTAGATTATTACAGTTTACAGTGCATCGATTTTGGGAATATTTTGAAACCAATAGGTATTCCGTTTTCTAATAAAAATAGGCAAACCTTAGTTGATTTATACGAGGGTACCGATGCGTTATATTTATCAGTCGGTGTGATGGTGATATAGAGGCCTCCGGGCGCGGGCTCCATTAGAAGACGAACGGTTCGTGGAAAAACATATCCATACCCATTTCATGATAATAGCATCGTTTGGACTCCCAATCTTTCCAACATTCCCGCCATAGATGCCTTTGATTGTTGATGTGACATCGTTTCTTCAGAACTAGTGATACAACGTCGCACAGGCATTACCGCGTCATTGACTAGAATGTTTGTCCCGAAAACTTCGCGAGATTTGTACCGTTTTCATTTTTAAAAATATTTTTGTGGTGGGTCTGGTTAGTTTTTTTTTTTTTATTAGATGGGTCATTGTAAAATGAGTTTATTAATTTGATGGGTCATGGGGTAATTTTTTATTTTTTTTTATGGGTGCTTGGTATATACAAAAGGTGCCTCCCGACCCCCCCCCCCCCCCCCCCCCCCATGTATTTATTTCTGGAATAGCCCTAACTGTTTTTTACACTTTGTACAGAATTTGGAAGGGTCCCTTGGATTAGCCAAGTGTCACTTAATACCCATGATAGCACAGGTAAACAACAGAAATAATGGAGCCCACTTGTGTTTTTCACACCTCCAGTATATAATTTCCCACCTGGCCAGTCAATTTGCACACCTGGCCGATTTTGATCACTTTGGCCAAAATGTTCTTGTCTTTAAAAAGTGGCCGGTATTATAAGGGTAAATTACACATGTTTGTTAACAAATGTAAATTAAAAAATGGCCAATGTCCGGTTTTCAGGGGTGGCCGGTTTTGTAAGACTTTCTTTGTAAGGAATTGTTAAGATTTCTGCCAGGACTTTGAAAATCAGCCGATATTCAGGGAGAACCAGTTTTCTGAGGGGCCGGTTTGGAGAAGTTTCACTGTACATCTTTTGCAATTCCATAAAAAATAAGACACAAAATATCCGTTTACAGGTCTGCAATCGCCATGACAGAAAACAATATTGTTAATCTGACATACAAGAATAATAAATGTGCCTTAACTGTCTTCCTTCAAATATCAGTGAAGATAACAATATGTATAGGAATAAAATCAAACAAACACTTCTTTGTATATATATGCTACCGTTTATACTCGTCTATAAGTCGGATTTTTGGGAGTTAAATTTTGGTCCAAAACTCTATGTCTAACTTATAGGAGTGTCCTAAGAAGATTAGTATTTTTCTGGATGGCGTAATGTAAAGCCTAGTATTTTTTTAACAACAAAAACATGGACGAAATAAACAAAATACTAACTGTTTAATTTATTGAGAATAAAAAGTGAAATATCAATGTTATATCCCAAAACATTATTGGAACATGGATAAATACATAAGGGCTGTTCCATTAAAACATATGAGGTACCCGGGGAAGGCACTTTAAAATTTGGGTAACCACCCATAGAAGCTTAAAAATGTAATGAGGGACCACTCACAGAAGCAATTTTAGATAGTGCGGCACCACCCATAGAAGTGAAATACACTTTTTCTTTAAATTCAATATGTATGAATGACTATTTATAACCCCTGAATAGAGGTCTATTTTCAGATGTTCCCAAGCATGATAGTAAAGAGAAGAGTATCTTGGGTCTCATCACCATTCAAATAACTGGCCATCAATGAAGCTTGATCATAGAACCATCAATTTATTTTATCAAGACTGTCTTTCTTAAACACCATGAACTAAATCAATTTTTTAAGTCTACCTGTTCATAAAAAGCCTAGTATTGTAAATGTTCAAAAACAACTATTAGGCCACAGTTTTTTAATTTATTGGTTTACAGATTTTAAAAATAAAATTTAGGGTCGGTCGGGAGAAAAAAAATAAAATAAAAAATAAACATTGCTTCATTTTCAATAAATCATTAACATTATTTCGTGAGTACAAATAAACAAAACATGTATTTTAAAAATATTAGATAAAAAATTCTTTAGAGTGACTAGTACATTAATATGAATTTTGGGGGAAAAAATGCAATTTCAAATTCAGTGTATAACTATATACATGTATCTATGTTACACTTTGGTAGAACATAAGCCGAGAATGTGTAAGGTCATATCTCTTTGATGTATCCAGTATTTATATAATGTTGTTCAGTAATTTTGCTGTATTATGCTCAATAAAGATTTTACATTAACAAATTGTAAACATAAAGAAAAAAAATTAATATAAGCACTAAATTACAATTGTATGTAGTAATTCCACTTTTAGTTTCAGAATGTTTATACCCCCATGAAATAATTTTTAACCCCATTTTCCCCACATAGACATGCCCATGGAATTATCTACCAACTTTTTGAAAGAAAAGTTTCTTGTTTTTCATTTTTATTTGATACTCAAATTCTTTCCACCACTACACAAGGTATACTAATTTACGAGAAATATCCATACCTTTCTGAGTTTTATCATCTGGTCATATTTTTTACAGGCGTTCATCATAATATCAAAAGCATCTAACAATTTCTCACACTGTTAGAACTATTCCCTGTTAGGATTTTTGATGGCAGAGATGCACGTACATGTATTAAAATACATTTATTATGACAGTCACTAGTTACAATAATCTAAATGTGTCTCGGTACAGGTCCTCACCACACTCAAACCGGGTCCGTAGGACATTATCACGTTAACGATAGAACATCCAATCTAGTAAAGTCGCTAAAAACTGTACCTTCCTCTCATCTTTAAACACCCAAATAGCACTGCATTTTGTGTTATGTTAGCAGCAAGAATACCGCCAATTGTATGAGATATATTTATTTCTATCAATTCCTTTTTTTCGTGATGAAATGTCATCTCAGCATCTGTTTCGTCGCCAAGAATGATATAAGTATCGTTACTGTCATCGTGCGTGGCCATATCTGTTTACATGGTTTTTAAAAATACGGAATAAAGATATTTCACAAAACGAATAGTGATTACCAAATACAAATCAATACGTGTGCGTTTCACGATTTTCTATTCGTAAAATTGAAAATGCATTTTATTTTTATTTTCGATTTGACATGTTGGGTAGAATCGGCAGAATATAAAAAAAAACATGTTTCAATGGACCACGAGCACGTTTCGTTTTCCATTTTGGACAAGGGAGATAATCTTAATTTCCGGTCGCTATAATTTTAAGAGTCAAACCGGAAACGATAACCGGATCGCGGAACCTCATCGACCGAGATAAAATGAAGACAGAAAACGGCGTTTGTTTCACATTCTACTTTCAACCCTTCCCTTCTCTTGTTGCATTCCTCTCAGTTTCGGTAAAAAAATAAAGATTTTATCAAATCAACCACCCACAGATGCAGTTTTCTGGCAGTAGGTACCCACCATAGATGCAATTTTCTACCAATGACAAGCACCCATAGATTTTTTTTAAATTGCCGTCCCCGGGTACCTCATATGTTTTAATGGAACAGCCCTAAGAGTATTGATATAAAATTGATTTGTAGGGAAAAAATGTCAAATATCAGCATATTTCTCAAAATATAATTTGAAACATGGGTAAAAACATTAGAGCATTGACTTGAAATTGTCAACCGATTCTTGCAAAAAGTTAAGACAGACTTATAAATGGGTCAATGGAAATTCCCTCCAAAATAACCTAAAAACTATACAACCGACTTATAGGCGAGTATACATGTACATGGTAATCTTCTTTGTATAAGTATGTTAATCAAAACTCATGATGAGTGATGTAAAAGAGCATACCTTAGCCTCCAGAGACTCTTGGGATTCCAACATGTGCAACAATTCAGAGTTGTCGATTTCCAACAACATGCCAGTGATCTTGCCAGCAAGGTCTGGGAACATCTGGGAGATGAGAGGGAAGAGTCGTTCTCCCAACATCTGTTTCTGTTCCTGGGGTGGGGCTGTGGCCAACATAGTGGCAGTCAATGGGTCCTGTCCCTGGACAATCACAGCTTGTGGTGGAGCCTATCATAATGATATATCATTCTCATTCAGAATCCTTGTCACTGGTCAAAATCTAAACCTACTTGTTATGTAATATGTCTGTACAGTAGTGACTGAAATGAAAATACTTTTACGCTCACACTGACCTGCTGCATTCCTGGATTCTGTCCCTGTGGTTGCTTCATCATCTGGTTGGCACCGTAACTTTTGTAGCCTGGCTGGCGGTTGGGAGCAGACGGCACACTGGGCTGGCCTCCTTGTGGACGTCCAGGTACCTGCTGGCTGACGGGCATACGCGGCTGGGTGGTAGGTGTTCCCGACTGACCAGTGATGGGACGTGCGTTTACCCCCGTGCGTACATTGGTCTGTCCCGTCGGCCTTTGCTGTCTCATCTGTGGAGCTCCAGGCATGGTCTGGAATCCTACAATAGTTGTGCTGACATTACTAATACTACCTTCTTGTTTTGACATACGACAACTCGATATTAAATCTGAATTTCAATGGATTTGAACTCATTGCTCAAAATAACAAGACAAATTGTTTTGACAAGATAAACATGCACAGTATATTCAATGCAATGCTGCTTTGTAATTATGTGTAAATCGGAGCTATGGTGATGGGAAGAGCTTAGTAGGGTTCCTTACCACTTGCAGGCTGGCCCGTCGGTCTCACTGTTGTTGTCTGCCACCTGGGATTCGTCCTCATTGCTGGCATGTTGTTGGGAGCAAAGAAGGTTCTCTGGGCCTGTGGCATTGTGGGTACAAAGTATCCAGCGCCACCTGGCTGGAACATCTGACTCACTTGTCCCATTTGTTGTCCCTAAAACATAAATAGTCTGGATTTATTTCTACGTAAACATTTTGAGTTATCTCCCATCTGGAAACATCTGCTAGTTTAACTTTTGCACTTTGACCTTCAGTATGTTTAATTCATTACATTTATTAGCAGATAGTAGCAAATTCAACTCTAGTGTATCTTCATTTGACCCTATATATTTCTAAGGTATAAATTCATCTAAATTTCATAATTTACCTGCATGCGCATGCTTGTAATGCGTTGCATGTATTGGGAGGCCAGGTGAGCTTTGCGGTCCTCCTTCCTTTGAGCCAGAGCCACATACAAAGGCTTAGCTACCACAATTCTTCCATTCATTTCAGTCACAGCCTTGGTGGCTTCTTCAGGGGAACTGAAGCAAACAAATCCAAAACCCTTTGATCTACCACCCTCTGTCATCACCTGCAATCAAACCAACGAGTTCAATTATACTCATACAAACAACATTTCAAGGTAAACACACATATACAAGGGAGATCTAGAAACTGTAAGCACCCATATAATGCTAAGTCACACCTTCAGACAAAGCACAAAATTGGTAAGGCGCCTTTTAATTTCACCCAGGCTAGGGAGGGGTCAGTCCACAAAATTACTGACCCCAGGGTATTGGGTTTTTTCAAGTTGGTTGCATATTTTACAATGGACAACTCAAAGTAGAGAACATATACACTTGCTCAGTAAATCTACAGTCAATTCATAATAACCATCAGAACAGCAAGGCTGCAGGGGTGTACAACTATAAAAAATTAGCTAGTAGCCCAAAGTTTAATGGCAATAACAAAGTTAGTCCAAAACTGTGAGGTTGGATTTCATGATGCAGTGACTTGAGTGTTTGTTTACCCAGATCATTTTTGCATAGCAATACTGTTATTTAGGACAAATATCTCATGTTTCACTGAGCTACTCAGCAAGGCAATTATATTTGAAATGAATAGACAAATATTGCTGATATTTATATTTTCATCCATGTATTAAAAGAGAAAGTCAGCCATTATGACAATGTAGAGTACCTCCTTAAACTAGAAAACAAACTGGTCAGAAATGGCCCCACAGTGAATATTTTAAAATAAAACAATCAAAGTTCAAGAAATTCGGAATGACAAAACCGAAAATTGAAAGGGGTCTCCCTTTACCTACATGTTATTGAAGTAGTATGTATAAAATTCATGAAAATCTTAGCAAGGAAACTTAACTTATTGCATGAAATAGAAAGTGCTGACGCCCAGACAGACAATTACTATATGGCACCTACCATATGCCTTTGAATCTCCAATTAAAAGTGCTAAAAGAGAGATCTTTTTAATTCTCCGGCATCAATACATCAGACTAATAGTTACTGCATTGCTCAATATTATTGATGCATTGAGAAGGAAGTTACTTGAATTTTACTTTTAAACACTTATATGTAGTAGGTCTTAGGATATTCACAGCATAGTTATATGCGTATTCTTAAATAAATGGAAGTACATCCAAGCTTTTCGTATGGAATATAAATGAAATCAACCTTGCCATACTAAATTTCAAGAAAATTAAATTGTTTCTCATTGTAACCTGGGCTACCAGCAGGTTCAAAACTTTGAAAATTCAAAAGATAATCTACATAAAATATTCCTGGACAACTTAAGTCCTTGATAATATTGCAGATTAAAGCTGCAGTTGGCACACTCCAATGCTGTGCATACACCAATTCAGACAAAGTGTACTACAATGCATTTAAAATTGATGTAATGACATCCCTGCAAACTATTATTACCCCCCCCCCCCCCCTTTAATTGCACATAAAGTTTATCAACAAACTCCGTTTAGTATGGCACTAATGTCAGCATCCTCAAAATACTCAGTCCAGCTAAACTAAGCAGTTATTGAAAGTTGCCATTTCTTTCACCCACCTAGGGAGGGGCTAGTCTATAATGTAAACTAACCCCGGTATTATGGGTTCTGAAACACTACATGTATATATTTCCTGACATATTCCATTAAATGTTACTGCACACAACATGTATACAATTCCTTGGCCATACCTTGGCACTGGTGATGGTACCAAACTGGGCAAATTCTTTTCGTAACCTTTCATCATCGATGTTGTCGTCCAGATTCTTCACATACAGATTGACTCCCTGGTATCTGTTGATTCTCTCCATTCTAATACGCTCAAACTTTTCTTTGAGCTCAGCCTGGCGTTCAATTTTTTTCTGAGCACGTCCAGCATACAAAACCTTTCCACTAAATTCATTTCCATTCAATGCCTCCACTGCCTGTTACAATAATTTCATACTCATGTAATATACTGTATGTAATATGATCTAAATTCTTTACTATAGTATTTATATTACAATTTCAGTGTTCACCAAGGTCCCCAGAACTTTACAGGACCTTCAGTCTGACCGTTATATGATTTACTGGACTAGTCATTATTCTACCAGACCGAAAAGGTCTATAAAAAATTTATTTTTAGAATACTTGTTTGTTTTAAAAAAAAAAATATTTTGAAGCTGTGATTTCAAAATATGTATTTCCTTTCAAAATAAGAATTCTTTCATTTCAAATTGGAAAACTTAACTGTTGAGGTTTGAAACGCTCGCAACAGACGATATGTCACCACACTATCCTCGTACTTCAACCAATCTTGGCCTTCATGTCATCTTTCATTGAATTGCATTAAGTTTATGTTGTCTTCATTTTTTTGGAATAATTTTAAAAAAAAAAAAAAAGAAGAAAGCAGCTATTATATCTTTCCTCTTTGTACCAGAGTCGACACCTTCGTGATATTTTAGACTGAACATGGCTGATGTAGTCCAGATCTTTCAGACACTTCTTTAGATAAGAGATTGATTTTAAATCAAGATTTTATGTGCTCAAGACTGAAAAGGTACTGCAGAAACTAAAACTATATGTACGACCATACAATTTTTTACTCGACTTGTCTGATGAGCTTTGGTGAACACTGCGATTCATACACATCTTACAAGAGAGTATAAATCTTAAAATAGAATACATAGGAACAGCCAGTAGTTGATATATTCTAAATATTTTTTCTTAGAAATTGCTTGTGTTTACCTTCTCAGCAGCCTCTGGATCTTCAAAGCTTACAAAGCCAAACCCCTTGCCTTTGCCAGACATATCATCTGTCATGACCTAAAAATATTTGTCATACATGTATTAATACAATAAATTGTGAAAGATATTTAAATTCATCTAATAAGCATTCAAACACAACTGAACATTGATCAGAATTAGCAATGGAATCATGTGTTCATAGCCCAATGCTCAGATTTCATCATGTCATCAATGAGTCCAAAATGTTTAACTTCAACGATTAAACTGGCAAACCGAAATCAGTACTACTTTCGACCTGTTTTAACTTTTGAACAACCCAAAATAAGGGTGGTAAAATCTTTCAGTTTGTTTTCCCAGATAACATTTAATATCTGGAAATCAATCAGGAATTTGTCAAAATCCTAGCAAGTCACTTACATGTTTAAACTTATGGTCAAATTCCTGCATGGCTAAGCATTTTGCTTGACAAGGACATGACATGCTGACCTTCCAAACATGTGGAGGTTCATAAGAGGGAGGTGTCAGAAACTGAATTGTTTGCAACTGTGAATTGTTTGGTTTGATTAAATACCATTGCACTGAATGAATTTATGTTCTCATTTTATATGACATAGTATAATAGAGGACAGACTAGTGAAATGCTTTGTGGACTAGAAAAAGTTAATTTTGAGCTCTGTTGTTGGGGAAATTCTGATCACCAAGTCACTCTACGAAGAGTTTGTCAACTCACCCAGTATTCAGGGGCCTCATGCGAGCGGGCGGTGACCATCAATTTTAATCCCTTTATTGTGTAAATTTTATAGGATTATACATAGTGGGACTTCATTTTTACGTCAAGAGAGGAGACTTGAGAGCACAAGAGTAAATTGGCTTATTGATATAAGCAAAAAATTTGGACTGGAAGATAACTACAACAGATCAAAGTTTAAGTCATTGAGAGCCACCTTACTTTTAGAGTGTACATTAAGAAAATAGGATGAGAAATTCACTGAGGAAAGAACTAGGTTTATGAAATGACATGATTTGTCCAAGTTGATTTTACCATTATATGAAATATAAGGTTGTATTTCATTTCATTCACAGCAAAAATTATAACATAAATTGAAAGTACAAAGCATACTACAAAATGTTTTTAATTACAAAATTTATGCTTGTTGAAAAACCTTCAAATGCCAGAAAAGTTTACATATTTTATGCTGTTTCAAGAATTTGTAAATAATGTAGATCATGATGTGATGAAAAAAAGCCATAACAGTGTGGAACCATGAGTCATTATAAGATATATAGATTTACATGTAATTAGTCTACAAGTCATTATAAGATATATAGATTTACATGTAATTAGTAGTCCTTTTGAAATTTTGGAACATATACAAAACTGATTGATGGTAATCCTATTTCTCTTCTGCTTAGGTTTACAGAACTCATAACATTCCGGCATTAGTTCACTTACTTTGGCACTGATGATCTTGCCATATGGTTCAAACATATCCCTTAGTTTGTCATCATCAATCTCTTCACTGAAATTTTTCACATAGACATTGTTGAACTTCCTCATCTTGTCACCGAGAACTTCAAGCCTTTCTCGTCTGCTCATGAAACGACCTACAAATCTGAAAATAAATAAAAGCTCTGAAATGTGTGAAGTTCTGGCCTTGACAATTTTAAAATCTTTCAATTAAAAAAGATCTTGACTAAATGACACTGGCTTAAGACCATGACACATTGCTGTTCATAAGCAACCACACAGCCATATAGGATCTTGCTTTGAAGTCAAAGTAGGAATGGAACAGGTAGACACAGAAAAATTCCACATACAATGCATTTTAAAAATATGAGCCATAGAGAGCCTTATCCTCACCTAAGAACCTCCTGACCAGACATGCTATTTCATATGCCAAATTTGGTGGGGGGAAAAAAGTCAAAACATATATAAATAGAAAAGAAAAAAAAGACCTACAGTTGTAGTATGGGTTAGGCTAATTCAACTTAATTAGTAGATATCATCTGGGGTCACAAAAAATATCGGGCGGGTGGGAGGATTTTTGTTTAAATTTTTATTTCCCCGAGAAAAAAATAATTAATGACAAAAGGCATCACACAAAGTGTTAATCAAATAACATTCAAATTGAAGAATTCTTGAAAAAAGATATAAAACCAACATTCTGTGACTTTAATCATCACTCATGTCACTGGGAAGCAAGTTTGTTTGAAATTGTAATCTGCGAGAATAAAAAAAATTGGGGTAGGCCCTTATTCAAGGGGCGGGCGAGGATGCTAATCTATCAATCAATTCTTATTGGCCTTAAAAATATTTAAATAACAAAAATATCCCCTCCATTAAAAAACACCATACTACATTAATTCCACATTTCATGGATGATCAGATTAAGCACTGGAATCATAAATTATTCATAGCCCAATGCTCAGTTTTCATCACTTCACCATGGAAGAAAAATGCAACACATACATGATGGTCCCCTAATAAATAAATCCAACACATTGGTAAATTGCTGTTTATAAGCAAACCTCTATGTCAGGTATGATATTCTAATGTCTCTTATATTACAAAGCTGTGACTTTAAAGTCAAAGTTGGAATGCAAGAAGAGAAGATGGACAGGCTGACACACAGAAATGGTGATTCATTTAAACATATCACATACATGTACTCTTTGTCTGCAGAAGCATTACTAAACACTGAATTTGCTTGCTAGTTTAAAAGAAATAATGCATTTGTTATGAACCCCAGAGACCCATCCATGCACAACAAGCCACTGACCAAGTGCTCCTGGATCTTACTATCTTGGTAGATATCTATACTTCAATATAATTATACACCCAGTCTCTGTACTAGATGCTTGGAAGTATAAATAAGTTTTTAAAGATTTGATGCATGTTCACTCTATAAACCATAGGACTTGTCTTATGAAACAAATACGTGTCACGAGCTTCTCCCCTCAATATTATTAATTTCACTACATATTCGAATGCTGCATGACGTCCTGGCATCAAAACAACTTTAAAGAAATAATGCATTTTCACTACAAGGACCCAAGCACCTGACCCAGTAGCCACGAATTTTCTTAACAATCTCCCTCTCTTCATGATTACCTAACATTCAGTTTCATGTCAAGAACACTATCTGATGTCTTTTGACTGTATGAGCATGATGAGCTTATGAGATCCATTCTAGTACAAGATCCTCTGCTTATCATGACTAGGCACAGAGTTCGTCTGCATAGTAAATATCCCAGACCAAAGAATGATTTTCAATGCATTTTACAGGCTTTAACCCACCAATAACCTGACGGGAGCAAGGGCCATGAATTTCACATTTCCTTTACGGTAGATGGTAAAATGAGACAAACATTGACCCAGCAGTATTTGAGTTGAAGTTGAAAATTTTCATATAATAATGCAAGACACACAAAGGCGAACAAAAAAAAAAACAGATTGCAATAGGTCTAACCTACAAAAATTAACAACCAAAAAAAAACCAGTTTGCAAAATTTTATAAATGATCAGATTAAGCACTGGAATCATAAAATATTCATAGCCCAATGCTCAGTTTTCATCACTTCACTAATGAAAGAATGCAAACAAGTGTATGATTTTGTGGCACTTCATTTTGTTATCAACCAATCATTGTGAAGACTGTCAGATCTGGGTGACAAAATTGCCGGAAACCTATATGTACATGTATAGCATATGTATCACCTAGGTATTCATACGCTTATGTATGAAAGGTTATCATTCACACGAGATGTTCATGACAATGAGATATGAAACAAGCAATATGTAGTGCCAGACACAAATTCATACAATACTTACACTTTTTTCCCATTCAGCAACATGCCATTCACCTTGTCAATGGCGCTTCTAGCTGCCTCTTCCGTCTCGAAGTGAACAAAGCCATAGCCGCGAGAACCATGCTCATCACACACAATCTACAACAAAGATTCTAATTCCATCTGTATGCACTTATACCTAGACTGACAACCAAATAATATTTAACCAAAAATGCAAGTTTTTTTAAAGTACTGGTCCAAATGACTAAAATTACCAGTATTGCAATAAAACAGTCTGCCACTGTGTTATTGACAATCAATATTGAAGAGTTGCAATGCATTATGTTAGTCATGTTTCAGTTTATGTAAATGATCATATATACTATATAGTGTACCTCCTTAATCATAAGATAGAGGAAATAATCGCATTCTGAGAATATTGAATAAAAGCAATACATGTCCCCTACCCTAAATAATACTGTCTTCCACTTGCATGTGTAGAATTTGAATGCAATTGCAATTCATTCTGATTCAACTATTAGACTTTATAAAGACATGTTGGAGAAAGAGAGAGAGAAGGGGGATCTTTGATAAAGATTTCGCTATGAATATAACTCATGTTATGTTGAGTGGTCATTAAAATGCATCCAAGCTGTTTTTCCATTCACATTTAATGATCACAAAATAATCCTTTTCATATCTTCCCAATTTAAAAATTTTACACATCAGTTTTCCCAATTCTAAGTACCATGACCTCAGTGTGAAAATGGTAGGACCCCCCCCCCCCCCCCTCCACACATTATGGAAAACTTTAATCTTTTATTTAAACCATTACCAGAATTATTATCCTTTACCTTACAAGACAGAATGTTGCCGAACGCTGAGAATGTGTCATACAGAGCCTTGTTGTCGATACTCTTATCTAGATTCTTGATGAAAACATTGCCAACACCAGACTTTCTCAGGGATGGATCACGCTGGGACCACATAATCCTGATGGGTCGTCCTTTTATGGTGTCAAAGTTCATGGTATCTAAAGCTCTCTCAGCTACAATATAGAATATATATATATACATTGCAACAAGATGTATAATTCATCAACATTTAACAAATTATTAGCATTAAATTGTTAATTAAGACCAAGTAGTTTTGTTTAATTCAGTATGATTACACATGTTATATGCAAGAAATCTTTGGAAACAAATATGTCTGTGTACAATCGAACATTTACAGGAAATTGAGACTTTGTGTGTACAATCAAATAACTAGGGCAAATTGAGACGTTGCTTCGTATTTTTATTTGTTTATAGCAACGTCACCATGATTTTTACTACAGTATATTAAATCAGTGTAAATTTGTTCTGATGACGACTGCCTCCTGGTCAAAAACGGTCAACCAATAAACTTCATCTTGCATTCTCATTACGTGTTGGTGATCTGTTTTAAATCTTAAGTTTATACTTTTGCTACAGACCCCTATTGAATACCACAGGGATCTACTGGTGAGAGTCTGTTGCAATTTTGACCTCAATGTGATTCTTTAATATTGAAAAGAGTAATTTTAAATTGACAAATGCACTTGCACAGTTTAAAATGCTATATATATTTATATCAGGGTTCTCATTAAGAGCCGACACCCAGCGATTTCTCGCCCCCTACTTTGAGTAAATTCAACGCTTAATTTCTATAGTGCAGACAAAAAAAAAAAAAGAAGATTGTGCTATATTATGATTAAATTCACTGAAGTTATGGCTGGGTTGTGGTTTTCACAAAGATTACTTTTGGTTTTGTTTTCAGGAATTCCAATCCCGATTTTCGTTTAAGCAAAACAAAAGTAGTGTGACACATGGAAAAAATCATGTGTCATTTTGCAAAGAAACCAAGGTTAGGTAACATTCATGGGGAGTTGAATCTTGTTCAAATTTAAGATTTAACCTTTCTACATATTGTGTTGATCTGTTGAAGAACCTACCTAAATCAAATATAATCAATAAAACAGATTTTGTCGTGACAATATGTCTTCGCAAACCATGGGTTGTTGTTTCATTCTATGTTTGTGAAATAGAATGAAACAATAACCTGTGGTTTGCGACGATGGTGACAATATTGGTTCATTACAAAAATGCAAATGATGTTAAGGATTTGGAAATGATTGCACTACTACAAAACACACCAACAGTAAGACGCATTCATAGGTCTAAGAACATGGCTTCCTATAAAATCTCCTTATCTATACAGAAAAAATAAATTGTTACCAGTCACTTACCCAGCACCTCCCTCAGATATTTCTCCGCCTACTTCTCCTAATTTCACCTGCTACTTCTGAATTTATTGAGAACCCTGATATAACATAGTACAGCTACAAGATATTCATCTAAGTTCCTAAATAATAATACATATGCAGAAACTAACTCCTTATTCATAATTATTCTGATATATTACAACCTGAAACACCAAATACTGCTCATCCCACACTTCATCTATCACTTTACTGCTCTTTGGCTAATATATTGATAAATCTTAATTTTTTTTTCTTCAGGCAACTAATATTTGAATTCAGTCAAGTAAATACATGGTGTCACTTGTGCATTTAAAACTGACCATACACATTTGGAAACAAAAATCTTGCATCGAAATGCAAGTTGCATGAACACTCCGCTGACTATTGAATACTAGAAAAGTAATTGCCTTTGTAAATTATTATATATCAAAGAAACAGTCATACCGTCAGCTGGTTGTTGGAAGTTGACGTAGGCATACCCCAGGGAGCGTCTTGTGATCATGTCCCTACACACTCGGATACTGAGAACGGGACCCGCAGTTGAGAATTTTTCAAACAACATAGCTTCTGTAACGTCCGGGTGAAGGTCTCCCACGTAAAGGGAAGCCATGGGATAGCTGGGACCAGCAGGATTCATCGTAGTTGTAGACATGCTTCTTCCTTTTCTGTCAAACAATATGGCGTTCTTGATTCCGTTATTTCGTTGGCGACTTGTAGAGGAAGATTACACCAAATACCTACCGTTTCAAACCTTTTTTTGGTAATTTAGAGGTTTTTTCGGATTTTTTTGTTATTTTGAAGGTTTTTTTTTACTTTTTTTGTCCACTTTTTTCGTGGTGTGTGATTAAAAAATTATACACACAACACTTTCTTATGACCTCGCGTTGAGAAGAGGGACTCAAAGGAAATGACGAGGGTGGCGTGCTATATACGACAAGTAAAACGGAAATGACTACTCATAAAAATAGTCCTAAAAATTCTTGTTCGTTTTCAAAACATCGTGCGACCAAAAGCTATAGTAGTACCTTGCTTTGATTATATAAAGCAATTTCTATTAAATATGGGAAACAATTTTGAAATATATACATTCCTGATTGTTTTCACTTCAAATCACTCCACGGTGACGTCACATTTTGATTCATACACCGGGAAATTCAACTACCACGTGGCCGAACTTGAGAAATCTTGTCCAATCATTCTCATATAGGCGGTGATTTAATTATTGGTTATTGTTATTATTGTTATGCTCGTCAAGAAATGGAAGACACACCTGGCCACCCGATATATATGACCTCTCCTGAGCATGAAAATCTACTGAAATGTTTTCTAAATGTTTCATTATGAGCCATTTATTGATAGTTGACATTGAATTTGACTTCTTTTTTTTTTTTTTGCATTTAAATTACGCAATATAACGGACTTTGAAATATGCAACACGACACATTTTCGTTGATAGTTAATAACAAATCTGGTAAGTAATAATCTCATTATTAGAGAGTGAAATTTCAAAGACGGTAAAATAATCTCAAAAATTTTATTTTCCTAAATTGCAAGAATCTCTCTCTCTCTCTCTCTCTCTCTCTCTCTCTCTCTCTCTCTCTCTCTCTCTCTCTCTCTCTGTATGTGTGTATGAATCCTTATATATGTTAGCAAATAATCATCATGCTATTAATTATCGTAATTGTGGTGTATAGATCTATTTATGATTTTGTTTCAGCATGTCATCTCATTAAGTTGTGAACAATACAAAGCAAACTAGCTAGTTAAGTGGAATGTTCCAAATGTACTTCCATAAACTCAAAGTGTCAAATTCAGTTATAAGAACGGTTCTGAGGCAATATATGTGATATTTTTGTCTTCACATACGTGCAATAAACCAAATTGTGAATCCAGGTGGACTAAAGAACTCGTGTTAAAGAAAAAAAATCTTGATTGGAAACAAATTTATGATACATGTAAATATTACTCAATAACAAAAAATTAAGTTTGATATGGTGCAGATTTAGAAATTATTCATAGAATCCTTTATAACTGTTTCAGAATGTAGTTAAATACTTGAAAACATGTGAATTTGAAGAAACCAATGTACAAAAGCAAAGAACTAAACAGGTATACACAGAGGAAGATGGTTTATTTGAAAACACATGTTAGTAACAATCTATCAATATTTTGTTGCCATATCTTTCAACCATGGTGTGCATGATCGTAAGTATGTCTGTAATCAATCTGACTAAAGTACAGACCTATATTAGTATACATGTAGGTCTGTACTTTAGTCAGATTGGTCTAATTGACATTTTAAAAAAGCAACAAAACCCTGAAGTGTAATCCAGTTCTACTGAATCGAGATTATTCTGTTTCACATTGTACAACGATGTCATACTGGATGAATTTAGCAAGTAGTAGCAAATACAAAATTCTCAATTATCAGTACATGTAATATTAATGATAATTAATATTTTATTGTTATTGGGGAGTTGTAAATGACACTGCGTGTTAGTGCACTACAATATTGAAGTAGAACAAAAGTCAGAATTAAAGTTTTCGATATGTATATATTTGCCATTCCGAGTAAAACGGTCGAAAACCAACGCAAGCACGAAGCTCAAACGAACTTCCATCTATTTAAATGTGATAAAGGGCTTTGGCCGTAAGACCTATTGAATGTTACGTAATAATTGCTCAAAAAAGGCTCGTGGCTTAAAAGATTTAATCGTATTAACACCTTTTACAAACAGTTACGGGGATACAAGTAAAAATCAAAGAAAAACATTGTCTAAACAGAGTATATCATTAGTGTCACCTATTGTTTCCTCAGGAAGTGACCAGTTTCTTATTTATTAAATAGATTGCACGGCAAGACTGAAGTACTGAGAACGGATGCCAAAGGGAAAAATAATCAAGGATTTTCCTGTCAGAATTATGAATTATATTTTGCAAACGTGTAATAAAAACGGGAAATGCTTCACATGTATAAAACATATATACAAGATATTAAATCAAAGATATGTATTATCCTAAGGGTATATATCTCAAAATAAAAGTTAATCTACAATGTTGATGCGCGCTGGGGAGAAAACTTAACTCCATTTTCGTTCTCGTTTTATATACATGTATAAATGATTTAGAAGACTATTTGATAAACAGAAATGTTAACAACTGGTCGTTTTACAGTTATTGAGGACATAGAAGAATGCTTATTTTTGTACCTGAAGACTTTTATCTTGTTCTATTCAAATGACACAATTAGTTTAGTAGAGTCTGCAAATGATTTACTAGCTATTGTGAACCATGGAAACTTACTGTGCTTATTAGTTTAATTCTAATATTTTCAAAAGGTTGACAGCCAAAATGTGTTTTGCTTACAATGGTTTGTTTGGAAGTTCAATTACGTAGGAGTCTCTTTTTTTCATCACGTGAAACAAAGAAAACACCCGTGCTAGCAAGCACTGAAAGCTATGTTTTGGTACATGTACCTTTGACCAACACACGCACAAAAAAATTGAAGAAGGAAAACCTCTCTAAATATTTCAACCGTGTTACCGGTCTTCTTCATTCGTGTTTTGTTTTTTTTTAAAGATATTGTACCTTTATAACTTGTACATTAATATTTTTCATAATCTTTTTGTTTTCAAACTGTACTTTCTAACAAATTACATTTGTTAGACTTATTCGATAAAGCAGTGATAATTGTTTTATTGTATTCACGTGAAATTTGGGGTTATGAAAATATTGATATTGCTAAATGTGTTCATTTACGCTCCATAATACACATACTTATTTTAAACAGCAGACTAGTAGTACGCCGAGTAACATGGTTTACGTTACATGTATTTACAAGGCATGTACACTGTACGTAACATGTACACTGTACGTAACAAAGGTAACAAACCGTAGACCCTCTTTTGTGAAAAAGTATTTTAGACATGTGGCCTTTCAAATGTTTGGTTCCAGTATGAGCATACTGCCTCAGAAATACCCCGCATATCGGAAGCCAGGCAGGACTATTCGTGCCAAACCATATTCAAACACATATTTTACAAACATTGTAGAACATTCAGTCTGCCATAACAGCAGGGGATTCAGTGCAAGACCCAGCAGGACTGATCAGTACAAACATTCCTTCTTTATAAGGACCGCCATCGACTTGAACCACCTCTGTGATCCAGCTGTGTTATGTGACTCGATTGGGGGCTTCAAGTCGTCCCTCGAATCGCGCGCTCTCCCACCCACTGTGACATCACCAACATTGGGATCTGCAATGTAACAATACAGAGTCATACAATTATATCGCCGTGTGGATTAAGATGATTGTTAATTAAAGGCCGCCAGATCAATTTGTACAAAAATGGCACGATGATATTATATAGGTCTAGAGGAAGCGATTTACATAATTATTTAAATAAAAAATTTAAATGTGGGGAGTATTTGATATCGTTACCGAAAAAGTTACGGAAAACCTTCATTAATGTAGAATTACAATGTCATCACCTTCCTGTCAAAATAGGTAGATGGAGTAATATTCAAAGAATGAACGCTCAACTTTCGCTATTGTAGATTACGCAACTGTAAGCAAATTGCAGATAAAATTTCATTATATTCTGGAATGTGAAGCACTATGCAAATTACGCAGATAATTTTAAACAGTAGAATATTGTTCTGTCCCAAACACAAAAAAAAAGTGAACTTATGTCTTCGAGAGATTATGTATTACTAAGAAAGCTATGTACTAATATGTTCATTTTAAAATTCAATAATATTGTCTGGTCTCCGGATTTTCTCTCTGTTTGATCCACACGTTTTTGTATATGTGTAATTTATACGTTTCATGCACATTATGTACCATACCATGGTTTGAGTGAAATAAACTTCAAATACGTATAAGAATAAATTATTGTTTACAAGTCATCTCTCAACTCTCACTATCTTATACATTCAAATAGTAATTAATTTCATTAAAATACAGATGTATGAATTTATTTACATAGATGGATAGCTTAAGAGTTTTGAATTTACCGGGTGACAGTCAATACAAAATTTACGATATGACACCGTTATATATGTTGCATATAAAGTTTTCCATTGAGAATCAATTGAAATATTTCTTTGGGGTAGGCCTATAGAATACATAAATGTAAAGATTGACGCGACATAACTTAAAGGTTTACAGTCGATAATTTTAGACAAAAATGTAATGTAACCCTTACCCCGGGTTATTAATACTTATAATGCATGTACTAGTGTGTAGCGGTCAGCCGGGTTCGATCATTGATGTACAGATAGCTCAGTTGGTAGAGCACCAGACTAGAGATTCAGGGAGTTCGGCAGGGGCGGATTCAGGAATTGCGGTTATGGGGGGTGGGGGCACCACTTTATGAGGCAGGGGATATGGGGGCCGCCTTGAGGCCCCCAGTGGGTCCAGGGCAAAGCCTTCGTGGGAGCCCATGGGGCGAAGCCTCCGGAAACTCCTGGATTTTACAAGGTTTGAAATATCTCTCCTATATAGTCATTTGTACTATTTTCTATCATTTTTAATAAGGTGAAATTAATAAAATGACGCAAATTTTAAGGGTTTTTTGGGGGAAAAACATTAAGTTCTCCCATTAAAGTAATTCAAGAAATCAAAAGATTTAGTTGTTTATTTCTCCGAGAGTGGAAAAAATAATTGCTTCTTTTATCGTTTAGTACATTTTTCTAAACAAGATACCATGATCGATTTACCTTAAATTTGACGATGGGTGACTTTATCGAGCCGAGAACCCACAGAAGGACAAATATCAATTAAAATTGAAACTCTTCAGAAAAAGAAAAAATTGCATTCTAGTTAAAACAATCAATCCATAGTTTCCAAAAATGCTTTTTCGATGTGCCCATTTCAAAGGAACATTGAAAAAAAAAACTATTTGAAATCACGAAAAACGCACAAAATAACAGTAAATTTGACTTTTCCAAGCAGATTTTCATATGGAGTGGAACAAGTCTCCATTGTGAACTGAGTAAAATATGTTAGTACATGTTCAGTTGTAAAATGTTTTGTAAATAAAAGTATGGAGACTTGACCCACTCTATGAAAAAAACTTACTTGTGTATAACTTTTGTCGTATTATCAAGAAAATTTCTTATGTCCACGACGGGTGACTTTAGATAGCTTGAAATTCGGAGGTGGTATAACGACAGTCTCATTGAAGTTTTGGACAAGCCCAGATTGCATATCTATGGTTCGAATACCTCATGATAACATTTTTCCTACCATATTTTTTCCCCTATGAATTATCAGACTTGCCATAATTATTTGTCTCTGGCATTTTATGCTAAGTTTATGCAGTCTTAATGACGATCACAAGTAATTGATTCCAACATGCAGCTAGTGAATAAATGTAAACAAATATCTGGAAGAGGTCATGACAAAAGCCAAATATGTAACCAACTGCTGCACAGACACAGTGAACTACAGTTCAGTACAAAAGCAAATCAAGTGTCTGTTTCTGTCCCATTTGTATTTGTTGAGAAATCTAACAGCAAGTGTGCATTCTGTAACTAAAACCGGCCTTAGAGTTGTAACAAATGATGCGAGAACTGGTGCCTTTATCATATTTGGTATATTAGTACCAGTAGGTTGTAATAGCTGTTCAAAAACATTTGTTGGGGAAACACTGAATCCAAATCAAAGCATTAATTAATACTGCACCATACAGAAAACGCTATTCCACATTTGATTTACACCACAAAGCATGTGATGTTTCTCATTCACATCAGTTAATATGTCAATGGAAATGCCGGAGCACGTACTGTTGGATGTTGCGAGCATAAATGCAGTGTCCAGGCATCAGTGTAATTATGTGTGTTAAAAACCGCTTAATGTCTGATATACATGATGCTGCCTGTGAAACAAATTCTGATGATGATTTTGATTAAATATCATTCTTTGAAGTATGATCTATATACTTGTTTTTAAGTCTTTAATATTTTGGACAGCGTTGTAGTACTGTATTGTAACTACAGTGCCATCAATGCGGATTTTAAACTCCCGATTTGCGACAGGTGCCCAATCATGAATAGGCTTATTGTTCGCCAAATTCACCCATCTTCTTTGAAAATTTTAGTGGGCTGCGCCTCCCCCCCCCCCCCCCTCCCCTTAAATCCACCAATGTTCGGGTTCGTTGCATTTTCTCCCTTCCTGTTACATTTGTGCCGTTGACCATCTCTGGACTTATAGGTGAAGGTCCTGTCAAGGGGAAAAGAATCTGGGTTGTGTCTTCTAGGACGAAGACAATTCAAGGAGTGTAGCGGTCAGATGGGTTCGATCGCCTCTGGCCAGTTAGCTGAGTTGGTTGAACACCTGACTGGAGATCCAGGGGGCCTGGGTTCGAATCCTATTAAATATATGAGACGTACGGCAATACAAGAATACAACGATATGAGGCCTCAACCGTGCGCATTTTAAGGTTTTTATAAGGGGTGGATCTGTAGCTCCCTTTGTCCCACTATTTCTCGGAGAGCTACAGTTCTGCAGCTACCTCTCAGGAAAACATCTAATGCCACAGTCTGTTTGCATTCTTCTGGAGTATCTCGATACCCGTCTGTTGTCATTTCTCGTACCTTATCTGCAGATTCTTCAGGGCCTTGCTTGATGTCTTGGAGTTGTCTTCTGATTATGTGTGGGAGGTCTTTTTTCAAAATCTTCTTCCAGTCTGGTGCTCAGTTTCTTAAAATTTCTCTGATCCCGGATGGGTCTGGAGCTGATTGATTGTATTTTGTTTAACGTCCCTCTCGAGAATAGTTCACTCATATGGAGACGTCACCACTGCCGGTGAAGGGCTGCAAAATTTAGGCCTATGCTCGGCGCTTATGGCCATTGAGCAGGGAGATATATTTATCGTGCCACACCCGCTGTGACACGGGACCTCGGTTTATGCGGTTTTATCCGAAGGACCGCCCCATTTAGTCGCCTCTTACGACAAGCAAGGGGTACTGAGCACCTACTCTAACCCGGATCCCCAGGGGATGGTCTGGAGCTGAAATATTTCGGTACTTTGTCTGTATCTAAGGCACTCTATCAATTTGTCGAGCTTCTGTTCTTCAGTCCATCTATATCTTGCAGAAAAATGTGTGAAGAATTGTTTCCATTCACTCTTTTCATCAAATGTTGACTTTTTCGGGGGACTGGGATCACTGAACTCTGTATTTTCTGCGATACCACCTGTTGGACTTTCGATAAATTCCATGTGGGGCTAATTTGATTACTTCGCTATTGATTTTTTTTCTTTTTCTAGTTATTTTTTTCTTCTAGTTCTTGCATTTTATTTACACATCTATTGGCTTGATCAGCCAGTTTTTCGTTTTAATGTGATGAGTTCTTCATTTTTGACAGTCATTGTTTTGGCAATTGTGTTTCCGTAATACGTTTTTGTGTTTTCTAATTCTGTTTCAAACTTTTGTTGCAATTTGGTCACCTTGGAACACCATAAACGTACAAATACTTTTGCAGAGTACCGAAAAAATCCTTTAAATTCACGTTCCTATCTTCATTATTTTCAGAATGTCTATCTTTTACATCCAAAAAACCTAAGAATTCGATCCCTCCATGTTCTCTGCGGTCTCACCACACAAGGTTCTTCCACAGGAGAAAGCCCCGTGGTGCAAAGGAAACTATAATGTAAAGGCCTTGGTTTCGCGGGCTTTGTCTCCTCTTCTTTGCTCTTGGTGGCATCCTTGGTATCTGGTGCAAGTTTGAAAGTTTCTATACTCGACAGAAACAGCTTTCGGGGAATAAACTTGTGCATTTTCCCTGTTTCTAATGCAGTAAGCTCCCCAGGTTTGCCCAGTCCACATTTGACTGGCTTGTTTTTCTGTTTTAACTCTTGTAATTTAACAGGTTTCTGTAGACATTTGTTTTCCTGGCTCGCATCTGAAGTGTTCACAATTTTTGTTTCTTCCATAACACTTTCGTCATCCTGATCTAGTTTCTGGACTCTTATATCTTGGCGAACTATTGCACATGCCTTTTCGCTAATACCCAGGATGTATACTGCAACATCCTCTGTTTTTATTTCAAGTTCTTCGCCACTGATTTTAGGAACTGAGTGTGTGATTTGTCCGCTCTCAATGGTTATCTTGTCCTCTGACTTTTCCTCCAGAATTGCCTTTTTAGTTTCCATACTTGTCTCAAAGGCATTTCTCTTCTTTTCCTTCGGTTTATGTAGCTGCATGAAATAGTCATCATCAACCCATGACGGCAGGAATGAAGACACATTTGCATTAACAGCTTTTAAAACTTCAATTTTCGAGATGGTGTCCTTAACCTGTTCATAAGGTACAAAGTCATTTTTCAAATCATTGTCGTCTACCATAGAGCAGAAAACATTTCTAGAGATCATCTTCTTTTGAATTTCCATTTGCATTGTATCGCATCCAAGCAAGCGCACAGTGTGTTTATGTTTGGTCGCAAAGGTGAGTGTGTTACGTCGTACATATTATGACGCACTGTACATTGTGACGTAATAAAGTGGTGACGTTTAAGAAATCTGATATTCTCTGAAAGAAGAGCATACACTTTCCTCCTTTTCTTGTCCTGTTTTTCACTCACAAAGCACATTCTTAGTGTTATATGTATTTACAGTAAATGATTAATGTCAACCATTCTAATTTTTCTTTTCATGAAAATGAATTCTTGAAATAAATTAATGATTATTGGGATAAAAACAAAAAGCACTAAATACTACAACAGCACCTCTTATGACATGAGAGTTTTTAAAAAAAAAAAAAAACCAAGGGTTAAGGGTTTGTTCACAAACGTCCCATAGTTATTGATAAATTTTCTTAAGATATAAAGTCTTCATATAAATATTTAATTTTTTTTATAGGACTTGAAATTTTGTTGTGAAGGGGGACATTGGGTATCTGTGTAGGATTCCATCTAAAAACGCAACTCAGTGAAAATAACCGAAACAAATGTTCAATAAAAAAAAAATTTCTTTGTATGAGAAAACGAAAACAAAATTTGCAAATGGTCTCAGTAAAGCACTTACGAGATTTTTTGTTTGTTATGTATGTTAGTATCTATGAAAACACTGAAGAGTCTCTTCATCCAAAAAATTCAACATAGCGATTAGAAATTATTATTCAAACCGCCAAAAATCAAGTCAATAAAATTTCTGGCTTCTAGACGATTGTTTTACGATAACTATGAAGACTGTTAGTTGTTGTAAAGAAGACGAAAGAAACAGAGTTTCTGTTCTTAAAAATTAACGTAATTTTTATTTATCGTTTTATAATACATGTACATGTATGTAGCTAGTCTAATTGTAAAACAATGGTTTTTCCAAATTTCATCGCTAAGTCGGAATAAAATTTGAGCGGAAAAACCGGCCAGACTAGATACAAATTTTATTGAGAATAAAGATGTACAAAGGGCGAGTTCAGGAATTGAAGTTGAGGGGGGGGGGGTGGCAACTTCATGATGCAGGGGGTCTGGGGCCGCCTTAATTAAGGCCTCCAGAGGGTCCATCTCTGGCAAAGCCCCCAAAAGTTTAGGGCTGCGTTCAAGATCGTAACGGCTAGTATGGTGGCTGATTTGTGCCATCTTACATTGTGTTGTCTTTTCGTTATTTTGAGGCGAAAAGTAGCATATATTATCATTTTCTCGTCTTTTCATATTTCGGGACGAAAAGTCGCTAAATATCGTTTTGTTGTCTTTTCGCTTCGAAATAACACAAAGACGATAAAGTGTAAAATGACACAAATCAGCCGCCATACCTAGGCCCTAGGCTATATATATATATATATATATATATATATATATATATATATATATTCACATTTAAAACTTTGATCCCCTATTGTGGCCCCACCCTACCCCCGGGGACCGTGATTTTTACAAACTTTCTCTTCTATCAACCTAACAATGGCCAAAGCCCTTTTGTCGCCAATGTAATCGGGAATTGTTTTCAATTCTGTAACACCGCTGCTGTTTATATACAGGGTATGTATAGGACGCCATTTTAAATGAAAAAAAAAGTTCTATCAAAAGTTTCTAAGAACCAAAAAATAAAAAAAATAAAAAAAAATAGATGGAAGGAATGCTCGTGTTTGTTGATCACTCTATCAGAAACTCCGACAGAGAATGAAAAGTGAATTTTAATTGTTATCAGAAAACCCGACAACACGGTGTGTATCTGTAAGGAAACGGGTTAGACATGAAGTAAAAAATCTAAAGGACAATGGCAATATCTCTCTCAAAATGTAATGATATACGATTACTAACACACACACCACCACCACCACCCTCAATGGCGAGAAATATATAAACATGCAAAATCGCAAAACGATCCTGCCGATAACTCCAATGCTGTGAAGTGTTGTCAGAAAGGTAAATAACAAGTTAGTAATGGTGAGGGGTAACTTAAAGTTACAAACCACCTGAGTTGTGGACTCTAGGAGAGACAGGAGGATCCGTGTTTGTCCAGGGTAGGAGTACACCTTTCATTAACACCTAATTGTTTCTAAATAAACGGAAGTGTATCACGCCGTCATCTAATACACAGCTACAATCAAGTTATCTTTCTTTCTTTAACCATGCACATATAAATGTATTCATTTTTCAAAACAAATTCCACCCCAGTGTTTTATTTCAAATGTACAAAAATTCTTACGATCGACCAAAGCGATTTTTTTTTCTGTCTTGGAAATAAATATATATGATTTCTATAACTTATAATTGAGCCTACATGTACATGAGTGATAAAGAATTGATAAAGGAGGAACTTAATATATTGAAAGTGAATCCCATGGTTAGGTCCATATCTTTGGAATTTTATTCCGTACAACCCTTTCATGATCTTCATACCTTTTATCTTCTAAAAATCTGTGAGGAAATAAAAGATCCTGGTACGTTTTTTTTCTATAATCCAGAATTTTATATAGGCAGGTGAGAGCAAAATTGCATGAGCATGTGTACAGTGTATACACATGTAATAAGAGTTGTGGCCCTTTGCCCTTTTGTTGATGCAGCTTTATACAGAAATTGAAATCGCATTCATTCCTTGGTACATGTATGTTTCCATGGCTGTCAATTTGAATTATTTGAAAAGTTGTGCAAATACCTTCTCAACAAATACTGATGGAGAAGTAATCGTATTTCGACGTGTACAAAATCGGGGATAATATAACTGTAAATATTGAATTAACCTTTTCTCTATTGGTCAATATGACCGCAAGCGCTATAGAAATATGACATAACATAATTTTCTGGCATCGCTAAGCAGTTTGATTTAATAAAATGACCCAAATTTTAAGGGTTTTTGTGGAAAAAAATTAAGTTCTCCCAATAAAGTAATTCAAGAAATCAAAGGATTTTGTCATTTATTTCTCTGGGAGTGGAAGAAATTATTGCTTCTTTTATCGTTTAGTACATTTTCCGAAACAAGATACCGCGATTTACCTTAAATTTGAAATTTTTAGGGGAGCGCGCGCCGGCTGCGCCCCCTCTAAATCCGCCACTGATAATAGTGACGTCACTATAACACACTTATAGTAAGAATCTTGCTGATATCGACTGGAATGATTGTGTCTTTAATAGTTCCGATACCAATGATATATACTCAAACTTTATGAACATAATACCGGTAAACAGTCATATTCATTTATAAGAAAATCTGTTGATGAATACAAACAACAAAATACTGCAAAAAAATTTCTCCGGGTAAATGGTGACGAATTTAAATCGTAACGTTTTTGTTTAAATGATAAAAAAAAAAAAAAAACAACAACCCGGGAGCCCTCTCCATCATTTAGATTAAAAAGTAATATATTCTTTCATCAATTAAAGAAAGCGGAAGCTATCGATGATTATTTCGTCCCTGTATCGAAAATAGATAATGAAACTAATCTTAATTAACACATGGCCCAGGTCCTTCTTAGCACTCTATTGTTAGAGTGTATCTTGTAATATCAGATCAGGAGGTAATTGACCAACTCCTAATTCTAAATGATAAAAAACTGTCTGATCCAGATGACATTCTATCTACTATCCTCAAATATTTCCATTAAGTTCACTTGACAATATCCCGAATTATTACGTCAGAGTAAGTTTTGAGAACTGACGAATCGGTGGTGATGACAATCCCTCACGAAAGGCTATCTTCCCGATATATCTGACAATAGTGACAAATGGGATGATCTCCATCGTGAAGATTCCATTATCACCT
Source organism: Ostrea edulis (assembly GCF_947568905.1). Taxonomy (NCBI): domain Eukaryota; kingdom Metazoa; phylum Mollusca; class Bivalvia; order Ostreida; family Ostreidae; genus Ostrea; species Ostrea edulis. The sequence continues at coordinate 70,337,121 of NC_079169.1, forward strand.
GCATTTTTATCTATGAACTGATTCGATACGCAAGAGCTTGTTCTGCGTATGATCAGTATTCAAATCTAGTCAGGCTACTGTCAAACAAGTTGACGTTACAGGGATTTCAACAGCCTCGTTTTCAAAGTCAGCATTTCGCAAATTCTATGGTCGTTATCTTCACATTCCATGGTCGTTATAGCAATTTAGTTTGCCAATACTATTTGCCATTGGATCAAATGCTATCTGACGTGTTTCATACCAATTCTTGGGCTGTTCTTGGCACACTGATTCTGACTACGGATTACTCCGTTTATTGAACGTAGACATTAATGGCAAACTAACAACTCAACTGTATGACAAACGGGATGGTTTCAGCTTCTCCATCGTCAACTTCCCATATTTATGTAGCAATACAAACTGTATTCCATTATCACCGGCATATGGTGTTTATATCTCTCAACTGATTCGATACGCAAGAGCTTGTTCTGTGTATAGTCAGTTTTTCAATCGAGGCAAGCTACTGACAAACAAGTTGATGGTACAGGGGTTTCAACAGTCTCGATTGAAGTCAGCATTTCGCAAATTCTATGGTCATTATAACGATCTAGTTCCTCAATACAACCTATCATTGGGTCAAATGCTGTCTGACATGTTTCATACCGATTGTTAGGCCGTTCTTGGCACACTGATTTTGACTGCGGATAACTCCGTTTACCTGATCAGGATATAGGGCTCACGGCGGGTGTGACCGGTCGACAGGGGATGCTTACTCCTCCTAGGCACCTGATCCCACCTCTAGTGTGTCCAGGGGTCCGTGTTTACCCAACTATCTACTTTGTATTGCTTATAGGAGTTATGAGATTGATCACTGTTCGTTATCTTCACCTTTCATGATCAAGATAAAGTCTCATGGCGGGTGTGACTGGTCGACAGGGGACGCTTACTACTCCTAGGCACCTGATCACACCTCGGGTACATCCAGGAATCTGTGTTTGTCCAACTCTCTATTTTGTATTGCTCGTGGGAATTGTGAGATTGATCGCTGTTCGTTATCTTCACATTTCATAATTCTTTAAAAAGTGAACTGTATGCTGAATTGGGATGGGGACCTTTAGAAATCAGAAGAAATCATATACTTATTCTCTTCTATGTGATGCACTCCAAACTGTCTTGCAGAGATGTAAGAAGTATGTACGAGGGCGAGTCAATAAGTAACCAGCCTAATTTATTTCCGGTTGAGATCCACCTCTTCTTTTTCGATGTAATTGCCCTCTAGTGTGATGCACTTAGATCAACAGTGTTCAAGTGCCATCAGAACTGAAAAAGTCAGGGTCCTTTCCATTGATCCACTCCTCAACTGCCGTCACGACTTCTTCGTCAGACCGGAAATGACGTCCATGGATATCCTCTTTCAAGTTTGGGAATAGGAATAAGTCGCTAAGAGCTAGGTCGGGCGAATAGGCAGGATGTGGTATTAATTCATATTCGTTTCGCTCTACAGCATCCATTACAACTTTGCAAGTGTGGACTCTCTTTGTCATGTTGCAGTAAAACACCTGGCGGTTCTCAGCTGGTCTAGCAAGTTTGCATAGTACACTCCAGTTATTGTACTTCTCTTGAGTAAAATGTCCAATATAATAACGCCTTTTGCACCCCAAAATACTATGGTCATCACCTTGCCAGCAGATGGTTTCGTCTTGAACTTCTTTGGCCTCTGGGACCCAGGATCTACCCACTGACGACTTTGTGCTTTATTCTCTGGCTCATAATAATGAACCCAAGTCTCATCTACAGTCACCAGATGCAAAAGAAAATCATCTTTGGACTTAAAATGCTTCAACAAGGCGCTGCATACTGATGATCTGGTTGCCATTTGCTCATCGCTATGGGATTTGGGGATCCAACGGGCTGTTAGCTTGTGCATACCTAAACGATCATGTAAGATTGTTGAAACGCTACCATGTGAAATGCCTAATTCCCGTGCTATTTCTTCCACCTGAACTCGACTATCAGAGTATACCAGCTCCCGAACTTTCTTACACATTTCTTTGTTGGTGTCATCCAGTGGGCGTCCAGACCTGGCTTCACCTTCTAAAGACGTTCTACCGCGTTTGAATTCCCCTACCCAGAATTTAACTTACGCATAAGATGGTGCAGAGACCCATAAATATCGGTTAACTCGCCGTGCATTTCTTTACCTGATTTACCTTTTAAATACAAGTACCGAATTTTAGCATGGTACTCAACTATAGATGAAAAGCATGCCTTTACATCACTAGCCATGTTTGACATTCAATATCTTATTAAAGAATGACTAGATACGCGTACAATTTTGTACCCAGATATAAAACACGGTCAATCGGAAATGGGATAGGCTGGTTACTTATTGAATCGCCCTCGTAGAGCATCATATCATCAGTACACCCTTAGGACCACTAGATCTTAAACTGTTCCTAGGATAAGAACAACATCATATATGAATAGTTTTGTACCTGTAACAATCAAACACTGGAACAATCTTTCTGAAGACACAACAAATTCACCTTCAATTACATCTTTTAACAATCAGACTTTGAAAACGAACCCGCAAGTAGATAAACTTTATGGAAAACGCAGAGTTGATTATCATACATTGTCAGCTTCGTAATCAGACCAGCAATTTTAATGTACATCTTCTTAATCATTATAACCCATCTTGTAATCTTTGATGGTTACCATTTCTTCTTAGAATGTCCATATTACAATGTACAAAGATTTATATATACTCTTAAATAATTTAAATTTCCTCATAAATGTCCTCTTAACAGTCGTTAATATTGTTGTATGGTGTCAGTGGTAAACCTTTTAGCATTAATTCAAAAACATGATGCACTACATTCCTTATTGAAATAAAATGTGTTTGTGAAACACTGATGCCCCCGTGTGGCAGCAAAGTCATTATGATACCAACCGAAATGTCTTGTCACAAAAAATAATAATACACATGTGAAATATGAAATCTCAATCACCAACCATTTAAAAGTTATGGCCAAAGTTAAAGTTTTTCAAAAGTAGGTCAAACTCCATGGCGAAGGTCACATGGTCCAACAGTTTGGTACCAAAAGAAAGATCTTGTCAAAAAAAATACACATGTGAAATATGAAAGCCCTAGCATTTAGCGGTCAAACGTTATGGCCAAGGTTAAAGATGCTGCGGATAGATAGACTGACGAACAGACTGAAAACTATACGCCCCAGAATCACCGATTACGGGGGCATAAAAAGTAAAAGATTCAGAACTTAATACCGGTTTTCAAAATGTATGTACATGTTTTCTTACTCAGTACTTTATTGCATTGCTAAACATATTTCTGGGTGTAAACTATGGTTTGTATTTGGGATATTCTTATCAGAACCGGTACCTAATTGCATTGCATTGCCTCATCCTTATCTAGAACCATTTAATTGTTTTATTTTATCAATTTGTTTTAAAAATATTTTCTTTTTTCCAATCATTTTGTTACTTATTGTTATAATTGACCTGTGACCAATGGAGAGGATTTTAATATAATTTTAAATACTTATGTTATGGTTGTGAAAATGTTTTAATGCAGGAGCACAATGAAAACTAGGGGTATGCTAATCTGTGTAATCCTGGATGAAGAAAAGCTCTATCCTTATTATCATTATTGCACTTGCTGCCCAATCATATATACATGTATACATAAATCAAATACTGTTGAGAGAGAGAGAGAGAGAGAGAGAGAGAGAGAGAGAGAGAGAGAGAGAGATTTGAATGTGTATACATGATAAGTGAAGATAATGAACAGTGACACATGACATTTCTTCTTTCGTAATTCATCACGTATGTGGCCATATACGACTACATGTTCGTTGCCAATAAAGGAAACTATTGTAGATTCTTTTGAAGACGGATCGATGTTCTACAGCGTGTGATGCTATATTATCCTATGTATCCCATGTCAAAAGACAGGTGATGAATGGGTTGGTTAAAAGTAGAATTGTTAAAGGAAAATACTTATTATTTTGTTACCACTATAAATGCAGATGTTCCCATTACATATATAAAAAAAAATCATTAATGAATTGTACTTTAGCTGTGTTTAAGTGCAGTGTCAATCATGTGCTATTCATTTTCCCTCACTTCATTGCAGTTAGGATGGTCTCCTGGTCAAATATGTGTATTTTTCTCAATAATGATTTTTATTCCTTTAAAAATTTCTTTTGAGTAATAATAACTGCAGTAAATGGTCATTAACTGTCATCGTAAAAAATGCAATTCTTCAACTTTCCCATAATTGTTTATGTCAAAGCCTAATTAATAAAGTTCACAGATTTCAGTAATTTTCTATGTACTTTAAGATGATATTCACATTCCAATGCATTGTATTTTGTGATAACTATACAAATATACATGCGTTAATCATTTCAGCAATTGTGAAAATGAAGCAACAGTTCAATTAAGTCTGTGACTGGAAATGATCATAAATTCACAGTACAATTTCCTTAGTACCTGATGTATAATGTACTGCATGTTTTACTAGGGCAGATAGAACTGAGTTGCCTTTCCCTGCTTCCCGTTAGGTGGCGATACTATTCCCAATCCAGAGCATCTTGTGAGGTTTTAAGCCTGAAATGTTTTCATTGTTAAGCCCTCGCTGTTAAGTTTTAATAAATATTCTCCAAAACACAAACCGAATAATAAAATCTGATAGATACATTAATTCCATATCTCTTCTTACACTGGGTGAACCTATCATACTAAATAGAATCCAAAAGGTTACAAAATACCACCCACACAGTCCGGTGTACAGTCCGACAACGCCCCAGACATCGATCGGTACACGCTTTACCCGTGAAACAGCAAAAGTAACTTCACGAAAACTGATTATCCCTGTTAGTATCAATCACAGATTGGTGGTTTCATAACTTATTTTTCAGGAATATAAGTCTATACATGTATTTGTACAAATATATATTTTAAAAAACCATGTATCACGCAAATATTAAAGTAGGAAAAGGAAAGCCTAGTATCATCAAACTCTATATAAAATTGGAGAGGGGGGATAAAACGTGTAAAGTGAGGACAATTTTTAACCATTGGACAAAAATCTGCCCAAGTTACGTCTCCATAAACGTGACCCGCAGCATACGAAAGATGTAGATACAAAATGTTAGATTAGAGGGGACAAGTGGTGTGAGGATATGTTCTAATTAATATTCTCTCCAAACCATTTTTCCCCAATTCGAAAGAGAGTATTATATAGGTGTCCCTATAGCTATACCTAACACAGTACATTTTCTCTTCTAGACATTGTGAAGACGTCCTTACTTAACAGGTTTCATTGTGTAGAGAACGTATCGGGTATGTGTATATCTGTTACATAACACTTCCTGTCTGCTTCAACGCCCCAGACCTCCATCAGCGCACGCTCTACCCGTGAAACTGCTAAGACAGCATTAGACTAGCCACACAAACACCACTTGGTAATCAATACAAATAAAGCATCAATCTAATTAAAATAAAATATTAATTGGATCCAAATTCTCAAATTTTAATTACATTTTTGGGGCTTTGAACATCTGAGAGAGAGGAGAAAAAACCGCAATGCATATATTAAAGGAGGTAATATAATACCAAAAAGTAGATAACAAGTAAAACAGTTTTGGGGTATACGCCACCCCTGTTGTATACGTGTGGCCTTCCTCTACAGCGTATATTAAATTTTGATTTAACATGCAATTGGATAGTAATTTTGATGATACTGACATTCATATGTACCGTAATAAAAGGAATTAGTAAGTTGTAAGCGAGGAAACCAGCACTTGACGAAGGAATTAAAAACAAACACCCTAGTTTAATTACTGGTAAAATTTGTTGGGTATATGTAATTGTAAGCTGATAAGCAGATCGCATGCCCTGGAGTAGAGACATTACCATTTTGACATCCTGTATTCGACGCGTTGAACATATACACAAAGGGTCTTCTCCCCCGTGTGTTGTTTTAAGAACACGTGCAGCAGGGACCCAACAGGTGTACATATAAACGATGTTCGATTGAAATGAGAAAACAAAAATCTTTCTTTTAGCATAATATAAAATTTACATTTTTTTAATTCTTAAAACATACAAAATAATATTTTGTTGCTAATAATTTTTTTAACCAATTCTCGAAATCTACACAAACACCATTAAAACAGACATAACATATTAATCTTGCACTCGTATACGGTCATTTGTAGATCTATTTGTATTATTTTTTCACTGTAAAACATATTAGGACACAGCTCCTAATCCTTATCACTAAATGTAGCATACAAATACTATTAAAAAAAAACAAAATTAAATGCTGGGTTTTTTTTTGGGGGGGGCGGGGTTAGAATATGCTAAATCCTAAGTATATCTGGTTATAGTAGGTCCCTGATTTTATTTTTCATTTATTCTAAAATGATTTATTTAATATACCGGTATGTAATGCGAGATAGCTGACCATAAGCAAGCCGTACTCATTTTTTGCCGACGAATGAAATAGCTATCGTACAGTTAGTTTGTCCTAAAAGGTAAATAACGGTACTTCACACCGCGGCGGTGTAAATCTGCCCCGCGATGAAATCCCGCGGAGGGATAGCGCGGAAAGGATTAACATACCGCGGGGGGAGCGGGGTCTAATACGGGATCCGCGATGGCCGTACTGTAGTTGTGTACGTATGAAAGGTGAAGATAACGAACAGTGATCATTCTCATAACTTCTATAAGCAATACAAAATAGATAGTTGGGCATACACGGACCCCTATACACACCAAAGGTGGGATCAGGTGCTTAGGAAGAGTGAGCATCCCCTGTCGTATATCAATATTCCGATCACTTAATTCACTATAGCTCTCGTTCCTTTCACTCAAAGGTATGCATACATTGTTTTTATAAATCAATTTATTGGCACCTCTCAACCTTTACCTCACACTGACTAGATGTATTGCATTTAGGGTAAAAATGTAGAGAGACGCGGTATAGTGGTTGTTTAACTAAGTATAGAAACAAAGAATTGTCAGGCAAACAACGAAATCAATGTCAAATGTCCAGTTTGTGTGTATAATACGTTGATTGATTGATTGATGTTTTCCGCCACAAGAGACATTATTTGTCGAAATGCGCATCTGGTGCATCACAATTGGTACCGTATAAGTTTTACACTCAACAATCTTTCAGTTATATGATGGCGCCCAGTTTTTTATTGGTGGAAAAGAGAACCCAGATACAATGTGCCTGGGAAGAGACCACCGACCTTCCGAAAGTAAACTGGGAAACTTTCTCACTTTCCTGCGCGAGCGGGATTCGAACCCGCGCCGACAGAGGTGAGAGGCCGTGTGATTTTGAGCGTGATGCTCTAACCACTCGTACATGTATAATAGGAAATATGAAATATCATGGAAGGATTTTGCAGAAATTATCCTCTTCAAATGCTTCCTTCGTTTTATATCTCATTTGTACCTTATTTTCGTAATTTTATATATCTAATATAGTTTTTACTTGTGTTGAAAGTCATTTGTAGGTAATTAGTTTGCTGATAAATGAGATACGATGGAAAAAATATATGTTTATTAACAAAACATTGGTAAATGCATAAATATCATATTATGAAATAAGACAATATAGAAATTCTAAGAACACTTCAACAGTTCAAAATCTTACAAGGTACATATTAATAGATTCACGACAAAAAAGACATTTCACCATTATACTCACTGTTCATAACAAATTTTAAGTAGTCTGATTTCAGCATAGAAATCAATCACTTGTTTCTGAGGATTCGCTGGAATGATTTTCTGACGTGCTCTGTTTGGAGTACTCTTGCGAACTTTCATTTTGATAGAACTGTTCTTGGGAATTTGACTCTACACTTTTCGAGTACTCAGGAGAACTTTTGGAGTCCTCTTGAGAACTTATCGAGTTCTTTTGTGAACTTGACCCTCCACTTTTGGAGTACTCTTGAGAACTTATCGAGTTCTTTTGTGAACTTGACCCTCCACTTTTGGAGTATTCCTGAGAACTCTTAGAATTCTTTTGAGAACTTGACCCTCCATTTTTGGAGTATCCTTGAGAACTTGACTCTGCACTTTTGGAGTATTCCTGAGAACTCTTAGAATTCTTTTGAGAACTTGATCCTCCATTTTTGGAGTATCCTTGAGAACTTGACTCTGCACTTTTGGAGTATTCCTGAGAACTCTTAGAATTCTTTTGAGAACTTGACCCTCCATTTTTGGAGTATCCTTGAGAACTTGACTCTGCACTTTTGAAGTATTCATGAGAACCTTTCGAGTTCTGTTGAGAAATTGACTCTCCACGTTTGGAGTACTCTGGAGAACTTTTGGAATTCATTTGAGAACCTACTCCTCCATTTTTTAAGTACTTCTGAGAACTTGTCTTTCCAGGTTTGGGGTACGCTTGAAAGCTGGGCGCTTTTAGAGATTTGCTTTTGCTTCTTCTATATTCTCTTTTCAATACTTCATAAAATTTGTATCGTTTGCTTAAAACCTTTTGTACGTATTCCTTCTTCCCTTTTAAATTCCTAAATGATTGAGCTTTTCCTGATTTACTGAAGCTGTCTCTCGACTCAATTTTATCAAACGTTTGAAGTGTTTTTACGAGTTTGTTCGTTTCCGACATCCTTAGGTGTCTACATATCTTCAGATCTCTCCATAACATGACGAAAAGCTCTCCTTGTTCTTCAGAAGAAATGTAACCATGTAGGACTTTTTTAATCAAATTTTTCATAATTATTTTATATACCGGATATAGCTTGAGAGAGCAAGGCCATTTTGATCCTAGTTTTTGGAACATGGTATCTAATATCGTATTTATATCATCCGATCCGACATAAATGCTTCCACTGAATGAAAGATCAATACCTGGTACATATTTGTTACTTTCGGGACCAAAGTCCCCAAACTTTGGATACAAAGTAGTGGTTTCCTCAGCCGGATTTACCGGAGAATATGCCGATTCTGTGCGTTTCTCGGGGTCACCTGGTCTATGATGATCAGTTTTGAAAGGATCACTTATATCTTCTGATTTCGGCTCCAACTCTGAGATGAAAGGCTTGAAATTGGCGTTTTCTACTGGAGACCCAGTTGTGCGATGTCTTTGTAAACCATGGAATCTAGTCAAAAATGGATTATTGAATCTATCTGAAACGGAATCCGCTATCCATGGCGGGAGATCCCTCTCTCTAGATAAGGCAGTAGGTGCAATTACTCTGTTATGATGATTAGTCCTAGCTTGCCAGTCGGAGTGCTCGTTGTTCACCGTTATTCCAAAACTGTTTGGGTGGTTTGCTATGATCAGGTTTTGTTCAACACTGGAAGGAGGAAAGAGGTCCTGACGTGGGATATTTGGCAAAAAGTTTTCAGAGTTGTCAAAATTCGGAGTAAATTTGATTGGACTAATTTGCCGTATCGCTACCGACAATGGAACACCAGGTTGTTTTAGAGGATTTTGAAACACATTTATTGGCAAGAAGTTCCTGAAGTTTGCGAGATTGTCTGGGAGGGTGTGCAGTGAGCCATGACTTGATGATAACGCACTGGGATCATGAGAAGATGTCTGCGATAGGATACCACGAAAAAATCCACTCTAATATAGAAAAAATATCAAAAGAGATCTAAAATAAAAACAGAAAACTTATATACTGACACTACTTTCAATTTGAAATTAAGTAACATATGCCTGTGTTATCAATTAACGGTATTTTTCTGGTATTGTGAGTGGCGAATTTAGAATTAAAAAAAAAAATTAAAAAATTGTGACATAGGCATATTCTACAAAACATTGATACAAGCGTAAAGTTGATTCATGTCTAGAATGATTAAACTGGTTATGAATTTTGGAATCAGTTTCCAAATACACAAGTATTATTACCAATAGTCTTTTTATAAAAAATATATTTCATTAAAACCAAGAAAAGATCATTAGAATATCTGACGTGCAAGATTAGGACTACGATCTATTTTCTACGGTGGCGTTGATGGTTGTTGAGGTACACAGAGTTGCAGGGCATGTAGCATATTTTAATTCAGGTCAGTACACATCGTGCAGAAACTTCCCTTTATCTTTTGTGTAGGTTTTCTCGGTAATATGACGATTCTTGGTAATTATCGCCGGAAGCCGTTTTCATGACAAACGTTCAAAAGACAGTCAAGGATTTATAACTGCTACTCAGAAGGAAAATGTGGTTCATCCAAGATGAAATCCGAATATTACATTCTTAAACTGGAGGAGTTAATATTAATCCACGCAGCGTATGTCGGCACATTTTACTTGTTACTCTATTATGAGCAAATCTAATATGAACATAATAATATGTCAATATAAAATCAAATTCATGTGCTAATATATTCTGATTTATCAGCTAATAAAATACTCTTTGAAATTCCTAAATTATCAAGATATGTTAAATAAAATATATTAATATCATTTTACACACGGTATAATTTTCTATTATGAATCGTAACCTGTAAATTCAGTATTTGTATAGCATAATGCACTGAGTATCAGACATTTTATACAATTCATTAAAATGCATACAAAACTTACCAATAATAATACCGCTAACATCCTGCCGATTTTGAGACTGACAATGCCTGTTGATCCTCAACATATATATTGCATTGCAGGTAATTAATTAAAGTTCCTTCTTTTTACCTTCTAACCTGTAATTCATCACATTGTTTAAGGTAATACCTTGATAAAAAAAAAGTAGCATATAAAAACAGTAACGTGGTTTCAAAGTTATAAATTTTTGTTGATATTTTCAAGTTATCAAATGTTTGTTGATATTTTCATATAAATTTGCTACGTTCACAGTACATAAAATACATATTTTTCTAAACAAAAATATATTTCCCCAAAATGCATATTTTTCTAAACAAAAAAATTATTTTTCCAAAGAGAATGATAATGCTGATGATAAATAGGATGATGATATATATTTCCACCTACAAGGAATATGTATATATAACGAAAATGGGGCAAAATCAGCTGCTGACATTAGATATCATTACATCATTAAATGCGCCCTATATGTACCACACCCACCTCTCATTTCACGAAAAAAGACAACACTACTGGATGTATCGAATGAACGTTTGAGATGTTTAAACAAAATTGATCCACAGATCTCGGCCAAACAATACTGCCATATGTAGGTACTATTATATCATAAACATGTATCCGAATTATTTCACACCACAATTACAATGTGCAGTACAATTATCAACAACTATTCGAAACAAGATAGCGACGTATTCAAGATTATTCAGGAAAATTTCTGGCAATACATTTGACTGTAGAAAACACTCACCTAGGGTTAATTACTATCTACGTTACAACTGAAGATGACCTTGATTATTATTAGAGAATTTTGTAGTCATTCACGATTTAGAGAAAGAAAATATTGCTCTTGTTGCAGATTTTAATTTGATGGTGAATGTATCGACATAGAAATGTTATCTGAAGAGAAATTATGAGCAATTCGTGGTTAGATTGGGAATCGAACACTGAAACACTACATTACTAGTCAGTTACTATATCTACTGAGTCAGGTCGATGTCCACTGCAATCCTCCTCCTCACCTACTACATTACTCCTCTGTTTTTCTTATTCCAATGGATCTTACTTAGGAGAATCTTGTCACTTCACATGAGTTAATTTTCTGGGTGCCATTGTAATCGGAAAAGGAATTAAGGGAAATTTGTGACTGGATCGGGACTCGAACACGGGCGTATGTATCACAAGACAACTTCTCTACCCACCAAGCCTTCCGCCATCCCACTTATCACATAAACAAACCTCTATCAACCCCTCTACCCACAAACCCTTCCGCCATCCCATTTATCACATAAACAACCCTCTATCAACCCCTCTACCCACCACCCTTCCGCCATCCCACTTATGACACAAACAACCCTCTATCAACCCCTCTACCCACCAAGCCTTCCGCCATCCCACTTATCACATAAACAACCCTCTATCAAGTGGCACAGGAATTGAAACGATATCAATTTACAATCCTTCTCAGACATTTTTGAGTGCAAAACTCAGATAAACTAAAATTTTCATAAAGAAAAAGAACTGCATTTATTTATAATTTAACCGTTTCTGTTCTCGATTCTCTATTACCAATGATCAATAGAATCATCTAATAAAGAATAGAGATAGTCAAGAAGAAATATCAAATTAGAAAGAGATTAATATAATTATTTTCATTCATATGTCGATTCGATAAATCCCAATGAGCTCGAAATGAAAGACGCCATAGAGTTTTTCACATCTGCTTTGTACTTAAATATTTTATTGAACATAAATGCTCAAGTTAACAAATAAACTTTATTACAAACGGGATGACTTCACCTTCTCGTTCGTCAACTTTCCATATTTATGTAGCAATATTCCATTATAACATGCATATGGTGTTTATGTCTTTCATCTGATTCGTTACGCTAAAGCGTGTTCTGCGTACGATCAATTTTTTAATCGAGGCAGGCTCCTGACAAATAAGTTGGTGTTACATGTGTTTCAACAGTCTCGTTTTAAGTCATTATTTCACAGAATCTATGGTCATTATGATGATCTGTCTGATGTGTTTCACATTAATTGTTAGGCCGTTCTTTACATACTGATTTTTACTATGGATTGCTCCATTTTCCAACCACAATGGCTGGTGTGAACGGTCAACAGGGGATCTTTACTCGTCGTGTCCCCTTGTGTATCCAGGGTCCGTGTTTTCCGTGTTTGTGATTTCGAATTCATTGTAGGATTTATGAGATTCATCACTGATCGTTATCGACACCATGCTCATGTACAAAAATGTGCTATATTTTCTTTCTTAATGTCACACCTTTACCCACTTTAAACGGTCTAAACTTTTCAAACAAATATATTAAATTTTACTTTTGAAATGTATGTGCATTCATGATCTATAAAATATACTACTACCACATATCCTTAGTTTTAAAAAGAATGTGGCCAAATGTCATTCTTATAATGTCACGATTCTAAATCTATTTCATTAGCCTGCCTCGGTCTAAAACTGATCATATACGGAACATGCTATCAGTTCAGTTGAGAGACATACACACCATATACTGGTAATAATGGAATATTGCTACATAAATATGGGAGGTTTACCATGGAGAATTCATCTCGTTTGTCATAAAGTTGTGCTGCTGGCTGATTTGTGTAAAGTTATTTCCATAGTACGTCAAACTATCAAAGATTTTACTCTAGGTGACAACAGCATTGAAGGTTTTCTATAGTAAATGAAATTATGTTTTAGCAAGTATTAAATAATGCACCAAATAACACTTATCGGTCTAACTGATATAATCCCCAAAATCTGAAGAAAAATTCAGCAAAATAAACAACGGAATATTGGTTGAGAGCATACCTACAATGAACATTTCGTATAAACCGCCATTGCGTCGTACGCTGATTACCGAATATAATCGGGTTGTTGAGACCGAGTTAATATACATGTAGCAATATTCCATTATCACCTGCATATGGTGTTTATATATCTCAACTGATTCGATATGCAAGAGCTTGTTCTGGGTATAGTCAGTTTTTAAATCGAGGTAAGCTACTGACAAACAAGTTGATGGTACAGGGATTTCAACAGTCTCGATTGAAGTCAGCATTTCGCAAATTCTATGGTCGTTATAACGATCTAGTTCATCAATACAACCTCGCATTGGGTCAAATGCTGTCTGACGTGTTTCATACCGATTGTTAAGCCGTTCTTGGCACACTGATTTTGACTGCGGATAACTCCCGTTTACCTGATCAGGATATAGGGCTCACGGCGGGTGTGACCGGTCAACAGGGGATGCTTACTCCTCCTAGGCACCTGATCCCACCTCTGGTGTGTCCAGGGGTCCGTGTTTGCCTAACTATCTATTTTGTATTGCTTGTAGGATTTATGAGATTGATCACTGTTCGTTATCTTCACCTTGCATGTACAAAGACGGAAACTGAGGAGAGTAACTGCACGTGTCGTTTCAATCTCTCACCAGAGGTCGTTAGCGCGCCCTCTGGTGAGAGAATGGTGTCGTTTGTTTAAAATATGACAACGTTTCATGAATGACTAGAAGTACTATATAAGTGTTTTTAAAAAGTAATAATTACGTAAATGTGCCACTGAAATGAAATTTTGATAGTGAATTTTCTATAAAATTGGCCTGTTAAAATTCTTTACAAATCTGACACGTGCCCAGTGCCTCTCTTTTGCTTTTTTTATCCGAACTGGTGACCTTTGAGATCAATGCACAACGGAGATTACAGGCAGGGATTACTGATTGGATGACAATGATTCATGAATTGATATTTTCTGATGAATTCACGAGTTTATTGCTTCAGATTTACTCTGATTCTATGAAGTTATGTACATTCAATCTCAAATATGTTAAATATTTGTTCTTATTTGCCGTCAGTTACAGCTTGTACTGCTTTCGTTGAATACGTCTTTCTGTAGACATAGTAAAGGGATTTCTAGAAAGCTAGATTTTATTCACATTGGTTTATTCTTCAGAATTATTTCATCAACATTGTATCGACCGTATATCCTGATGACTACGTTGTCTCAGACAGAAGCGAAACCTATGTTTTGTTCATTACTTTGGAAATTCCCGAAGTTCATCGAATATAGAAAGTACAGGTAAACCCAAGACACGAAATTTTCCTTCGGTACTTTTTAGACATATTGATTTGTCTTTAGGAATGTGTTTTTAAAACACAAATGAATATGTGGAAGGATCTCGCCCAACCAACACACTTGCCCTGTTTGATATTCGTGAATAAACAGGACTCGAAACAGTTATTTATTACATAAATAACATAATATTAATCCAATGAAACTTTCTTTATGTACAGCGATAAATTCCAATTCTATGTTAAGACAGAGTGACAAATGCACTGGTAATCAAAATTTCCCAAGAAACACTTCTTTGTTGAACAATTATATTATATTGTTTTGGTAAAAATCTTCTGAAATGTCAAGTCTAATTAGTAAGAAAAGTTTATAAAGTTTAAAGCCACAAGATTGCAGAATGGAGACGTATGTATGTAAATTGATAGACCATAATATCAATAACGTGGAATCGTGCACTGCGGTCAATTCAGGAAGCAAGTAATGCACGGTAATGTTGTCAGAAATCCCATTTCCTCACTTTCTAGCTCACCCGGGCCCGGTTTTTCGAAAGCTGGTTAACTTTAACACAGTGGTTAAGTTTAACGCAATGTTAACTCCTAACCAAGTGATTAGCTAACACAATGGTTAAATTCTGTTTTTCGAAAGCAATCTAACACATTGGTTAGTTAACACTGTGTTAACCGAGTTAACCATTTGCTAATCATTTGATTACCCATAATGCACATGTACTTCCTATGTAAAACAATAAGAATGCAGGAGTAAATAAAAGTCTTGTTTGCGGTAGATAGCTGATGGAATGTTCATGTATTGGTTAGTTTCGAAATACATGACAGTGACTGTGAGCCATGCACTTATACTTGTATACATGCATTCATTAGTCTATTCAATTTGAATAATCATAGAGGTATTAGAGCATTATATGATATACACTAGTCCTTTAGAAGCCTAGTTGAGAACAACGGTGCTTACATGTATGTTGTAGAAAGCAGGCTCATTGAATAGTTTATCAAAGTGGGGTTTTATAGGGAGTCGGACAAGTTGACTTCACAATTGTTTGAAAATACTTGACAAGCCAAAACAAAATAATTTATACCCCCCCTCCCCCACCTAAAATGAGTTGTTCTGTATGGGCCGAACCTAAAATCCTAAGTTGCGCGATTGGGGAGGGGGGGGGGGTCATCCTTTATCAGTAAAATTTCAATTACCAATCACTGGTGCTATGATATGAAAAAACGGGGAAGGGTGGTGTCAGACTTTGTATGTAAAAATAACAGTAAACGTATGTTGTCAGAATAAGGGGGTGGGGTGCTACATGTTTTGAACTAGGAAATAAAACATATGGTTTTCTATATTGTTTGATTCATAATTGGACAAAATTTATGGGAAGGGTTTAACGACGATGCTAGCCTATAAAAATTTCTAAGAATATCTAACTTCTTTATATATGTAAGACTCTAAAGTGCGATGGTCGCTCCAAAGTGCGATAGTTTGTTAACATTACGGACGCCAAAGTGCAATGGCCACGCCAAAGTCCGATGGTGCAGAGTTCAGTAACGTTTGTGACGTCACGTCATTGTGACGTCATTCTTAACGTCTTTCAAAATAAAACCGAAGAAATGCAACACGGACGACAGCAACGGCAAGGTATACAAGGTTGAGGATAGTGAGAACGGCGAAGTACATTTGTTGTCGAACTATCTACTTCGCCCAAACATTCTTTAATTCATGATCATTTATTACTTGTGACGTACACGTAATAAAATCCTGGGGATATGCTATAATGCAAAACATTCTACACAATTTCGTGTTGGAAAATTTTGTGTTTAATAACACGACAACTAGATGGTAATGAAATAAGTTGAACTTCTTATTTTTTATGCATGGATTTTGCACTGATATTTTGGTGAAACAACACACGGTTGGTACAGTCTGTACCAAAACACGATGTCGTTTAGAAACCAATGGATTTCGACGTGTCACACCATCGCACTTTGGCGTGTCAGACCATCGCACTTTGGCGCATGAGTGTGGACCATCGCACTTTGGCGTGTCACACCATCGGGGTTTGGCGCAGACCATCGGGGTTTGGCATGACCATCGCACTTTGGAGTCCCATCACACTTTGGAGTCTTACAACAGTTAAAAATATTCATGAAGAAAATGATAAATTAACTTACCTTATGATAGTCTGTTCACATACATGTCTATAGCATTTGATATCTATGTTCTTTTTATGCATTTATTTATTTTAATATTCTTTTTATTTTAAACATAACACTTGATCCACCACTCCATTTCTACTAAGGGAGACTAATCTGGAATATCAACAATGAAAAACTCTTCTTCCTAAGTTTGTGTTAACAACTATTCTGTATTAGCCTGAATTGAATACTGTTCATATTAGATAGCCTCCAAAAAAGAAAATACATGTATGTACGTTTCATGCATGCAAATCTTCATTTGAATCAGTTTTAAATGATACAAGGCATTTTCAAAAGGTCAAGGCCAGTGCAGACAAGGGCCTGCATGCACTTTGACATTTGGAAGCCAAAATATAGGTAAAATTACATCTTAAACATGGGTCCTGTTGCAGGATTTCATATAAGTGAATATAATACGAGTTTTATTGACAACCCCCACCCCCACCCCTGAAAGGCCGAACGTATCTGTAGATGCATGCAAGATATTGCCACTGACAGAAAAGTGTAACACTATCATCCAACTGTAGTAGTTTTTCCATTAGCTGTTCCCCTTAGGTAAATTTCATGAGATTTGACGAATATATATCTATTTATGACAACATAAACAACACACCGTCCTAGTTCAGCATCAATATACACACCTCAGAATGTCTGAGCCTTTGAAATTTTCATGATTTTTGGTCTGAGGCGGACAGAAAATGAAGTCGGCAGCCATTTTTAACCACTGTGTTAAGACTTAACACAGATACTGGAGGTGGATTAAAGTTAACACAACGTTAACACAGTGTTAACGCAAACTCGCATTTTGAAAAACAGTTAATCACATGGTTAACTTTAACACAGAAGTTAAAACCTAGTTAACACTGTGTTAAAGTTAACCAGCTTTCGAAAAACCGGGCCCTGACCTATAAGCTCAAGTGAGTTTTTATGTCACCTTTTGTCCGGCGTCCGTCTGTCTGTCAACTGAATTCTTTCAGTTCTTCTTCAGAACTACAGGGCCAATTTCATATTAACGTGCAAATATCCTCAGGTATATATAGTTTACATGATGCACACTCACGTTTGTTCAAATCATGGCCCCGGTTATAGGTTGAAACCACAAAAAAGGAACAGATTTTTATATGGGATATAAGGAAAATCTTTAAAAAGTCCTTTTCTTAAGAGTAAAAGTGCCAAGATCAGTCATATCGATATGCAAACATGGATAAAAAGTCAACAATTTATATTTGTTTAAATCATGACCCATAGGGGTAAGGTGGGGCTAGATAGGGAATTGAGTTTTATTTAGGAATACATGTATATAGGAAAACTCTTCTCAAGAAACACGTGACCATGATAAGATATATCAACATGCAAGCATCCCAATGTACTGCAAATTAAAGTTTTTCCAAATCATGTTCCGGGTGGGGGGAGATGGTAGGATGATGCAACAATAGGAAATCAAATTCTGATATTGGAATATAAATTATTATAATCTTTGAAAATCTCCTATCCAAAAACCACTGACAATAATTAATGAAGACCATGCTAAATCACTTCAAAATGTAAACGTTCCAAACTTGTGTGAATTCATTTTTTTATGTAAAAATATAAATTTTAACGTTAATGGCAAATTAACAACTCAACTGTATGACAAACGCGATTACTTCAGCTTCTCCATCGTCAACTTCCCATAGCTATGCAGCAATATTCCATTATCACTTGTATATGGTGTTTATATCTCTCAACTTATTCGATACACAAAAGCTTTTTCTGTTTATGGTCAGTTTTTCAATCAAAGCAGCCTACTGACATATACGTTGATGTTAAAGGGGTCTCAACAGTCTCGTTTAAAGTCAAATTCTATGATCATTATAACGATAGAATTTACCAATACAGCCTGTCATTGGATAAAATAATAATAATAATACCATATTTACATAGCACCCTTTTCATACACTATGTACGCTCAAAGGTGCTGAAATGCATAAAAATCTGTCTGACATAATAAAAAAAAAATTTGAAAAAAACGCTGTCTGACATGTTTCATACCAACTGAAGCAGTTCTTTACACTCTGATTTGGACTACAGATTATTCCGTTTATCCGATCGAGAATTAAGGCTCACGGCAGATTTGGCCAGTTGACAGGGGATGCTTACTCCTCCTAAGCACCTGATCCCACCTCTGGCATGTCCAGGGATCCATGTTTGTTACGGGCCGCCAATGGGTGGGTCGTTATTGCTACGCATTTTAAAAGTTACGATGTGTTTCTGCGGGATGAAAATGTTTTCTGCGGGATTTGTTGATAAGTTATTTCTAATGCAAAAGGAATTTCTGTTTCATCTGACTAACCTTCTAATTAAATATCAGTAGCAGTAATGTTAAACAGATATTTATCGTGTATTAAAATGTTACGATAATTTTGTATTCAGAATCCACAACACTGCGCCCTATTTCTGAATAATATTACATGGATAACTACTATTCAGCGTACATGAGCCAGAAAACAGCATATCATTTATCAACAAAATCACCTACAGACAGACGGGCAGACAGACAGACAAATGGACTGATGATTCCATTGTACCCTCTCCTAAACTAATGCAATAGTGTTTGTGAAAGAACAGATCATTACAAAATCTAAAAGAAAGTGACTGAAGTGAATAGAATTGAAAAACACCCGTAAAATGAAAATATCCATGATTTCCTTGAATGTTAATGAATCTCAAAAATGACAGGAGCACAACTTCATTATATACATAATATATACCAAAAAAATTAATAAAATTAGTTCATTGGTTGTTAAAATATACTACGGAAACTGATAACACCACCACCACCCTCAAAATAAAATAAAAATACCTATACCTTCCTTGAATATTAAAATATCTCAATCAAAATAGCAGGTGCATAACTTCATTATTCATATAAGATATACATAATGTTGTGTATATTGTATATCTATTTTTCCTTGATTTTCCATTTACATAATGCTATATTTTGCTTTACAGTCCCATTATTTGGAAACCATTGTTATGGAGGTTGGAAGTTACGGTGGTCAGTCTTTCAATTATTTTTCTCTGTCTGCGGTTCTATTTGATTGTTTGTTCCATATTAAGAACGCGTCTTCATCAACTATGCAACCCTGGTAATAATACCGCTTGATATTTGCCGTGACAATGGTCTATTATTATTATTTAAAACGTGTTACGGAAATCATGTATCAAAACGCGACATCGCATCAGCCGCAAAAGTAATAAAAGACGAACCGTTTAATGTTTATAAATGATATATCCACGGTATATTTGCAGCTATAAAGAAACAGTATATTTTTTAGAATGTTTTATTTCTGGGTAGCTAGTTCTCTGTAATGGAAGATAAACAACATGTTAAGCTAAAAAAAATAATAAAGCAAGAATCTTCCATTTGGCAAAACGATGGATATTTTTGACATGTAAAGTTCAAAATCTCACCTCCATTATAATTATAAATAGGTCTCAAAATCATCAATTTGTGTTACGACGCACACCAGAAAATGAAGGTATATCGCTAAATGACATGGCGTTTATGTAACGAATACCACATGTTTGTATTATCTTCCTTAGATTAAGATTATAGAAATCTTATGAACATATAGAAAATGGAATTACAAATGCATGCGGCCTATTTTTGCTATGGTAACCATTTTTGCAATGGGAGAAAGATTCAAACCTTGGTGATATTTCGGGCATTTACAAGATTTATGCTGTAAAACGTCCATTACCTTCATGTAGTAAATAAACATGGCAACAAAAATATATATATATATTTTCATTTGTTCTCTGACTTCCATGTTTCAAATCTTTTGAGTTATTTCGTACCAGTAATGCATATAAACGCAAGAGTTTCTTGTTAATTGTTTTTTCGAAACTTTGATGAAGGGATGCGAAATCTGAAGATTTAGATTTGAGTGTTTCATATGGAATCCGGATAGGGCCACGTAGTTCACTATCGCACCATCGCATCATCGAGGTTTGGGTCGACGGTGTGATGCCGCGATAATACGATGACGATGGCGCGATGACGATGACGTGATGGTGCGATAGCGCGATGACGATGGTAAGATGACGCGACAATGCGATAACGATGGTGCGATAGTGCGATGGAGCGATACTGCGATGACACGATGGTACGATGGCGATGATGCGATAACGCGATACCGTTATTGTGCCATCGCGCCATCGGTATCGCGTTATCGCATCATCGTCATCGTACCATCGCGTCATCGTAGTATCGCTCCATCGCACTATCGCACCATCGTTATCGCATTATTGCGCCATCTTATCATCGTCATCGCGCTATCGCACCATCGCGTCATCGTCATCGCACTATCGCGCCATCGTCATCGCATTATCGCACCATCGCACCATCGACCCAAACCTCGATGGTGCGATAGTGAACTACGTGGCCCTATCCGGATTCCATACGTTTCTGAGTTCAGAGTCCCTGTCTCGCTTGCCACGATTTCCTTTCAGACGGAAGGTGATGTGGTGCAGACTTTATGTCATGTACTCCATTCTTCTTCAGGAGTCCAGTAGGGATCCGGGTTACAGTAGGTCCTCAATCCCCCTTGATTGTCGTAAGAAGCGACTAAATGGGGCGGTGCTTCGGATGATGCCACAAAACCCGAGGTCCCGTGTCACAACAGGTGTGGCACGATAAAGAACCCTCCCTGCTCAAAGGCAATAAGCGCCGAGCATATGCCTAAATTTTGCAGCCCTTCACCGATAATGGTGATGTCTCCATATGAGTGAAAAATTCTCGAGAGGAACGTTAAACAATATACAATCAATAAATGAATCAAAGGTGAAGAAAAATGTGCATATCGGTATAAAATACTGCAAATATTACACTTGAGGCGAAACAAATGGTTTTTCAAATTTAAATGTGTTGGAAACTTTAGCGTTTAGGTGCGAAATCTTTGTAAACTAACCTGAAACTATGGAATCCGGATAGGGCCACGTAGTTCACTATCGCACCATCGCATCATCGAGGTTTGGGTCGACGGTGTGATGCCGCGATAATACGATGGCGATGGTGCGATAGCGCGATGGTAAGATGACGCGACAATGCGATAACGATGGTGCGATAGTGCGATGGAGCGATACTGCGATGACACGATGGTACGATGATGCGATAACGCGATACCGTCATTGTGCCATCGCGCCATCGGTATCGCGTTATCGCATCATCGTCATCGTACCATCGCGTCATCGTAGTATCGCTCCATCGCAATCGCATTATTGCGCCATCTTACCATCGTCATCGCGCTATCGCACCATCGCGTCATCGTCATCGCACTATCGCGCCATCGTCATCGCATTATCGCGCCATCGCACCATCGACCCAATCCTCGATGGTGCGATGGTGCGATAGTGAACTACGTGGCCCTATCTGGATTCCATAGTCAACAGAGGATGCTTACTTCCCCTTTTCACAAAATCACACATCTGGTGTTTCCAGGGGTCCGTGTTTGCCCTGCTCTCAAATTTATAGCCTTTATAGGATTTCTGAGACTGGTCACTATTCATGCATTCTCTTCACTTTTTCGTGTTGATTGTTTAATTCAGTTTTGAAGACTAATTGGTCTATCAAAAGTAAATTATTCTGTTGTCAATTGATTGGATCTGAATCTCGGTTTTGTTGAGACGAGAGTTTAATATTTATTAATTCGAAGTGCGGGATTTTGTCGCTTTAGAATGCAATTATGTCCCCGTTTTGTGTACTGGCAAGAAGCCATGTTGTACATTCATCTTGAATGTTGAATAAACACGTTTTGTTTAAAACTGAATGCTTTTCTTATCCTGTTTGATTTGATATCTCGATATAAAAGAAAATCAAAATATTTGGTTTTGTTTATCTATAGTCTGAAGAAGAAAAATTCTAAGTCACATACATTCTGACGACGACCAATGATTTATCATCAACGTGCATTTCATTGAAAACCTGCAAGGTAATCATATGTCTTTAATCAATACAGTGAATATACCGAACAGAGTATATACAGGTACATTGTACATACCGTTATATGTCATGTACCGTCTCATTCCCATTCGTAGGAACGATGATGTCAAATGATGCAAGTGTTTCGGGTTTCTGGGGTATGTTGCTTTTTTTTTTGGTACATGTATGTGCGTCTCTTTGTCCCTATTGATTATCAATTCTGAACTAAATGTATATAGGGAAAGTTGAACTGAAAAGCCAATTTGAAAGATGTACGACTGATAACAGTCAAGATTATTCATGACTGTCAAAGTACTTTTGCCCACAATTGGTCATAGTCGGGAAAATTCTATTCGTTTCACAGACGCGTCGTTCTTTCTTTATCATTGTTACATATACAGAAATATGTCACCATAATTTTTTTTTTTGGGGGGGGGGGCTGCATTTACACGGATCTTACTTTTATTGATAGAAACAACGATGATTTATAAAAGAAGTAAAAGTATATGAATTTCTAAATGTAATCCATTTAATCAAACAGAGCAACATTATGACAAGTGGTACATCATCTGTTTCTCCATCGTCAGCTTCCGAAATTTATGTAGCGATATAATTTCATTATCATCTGCATTTGATGTTTACAATGTATGTCTCCAAACTAAGTCGATACACTAGAGCATGTTCTGCGTATGATAAATTTCTAAATCGAAGCAGACAACTGACAAATAAGTTGATGTTAAGAGGTTTCTACAAACTCGTTTAAAGTCAGCATTCCCCCCCCCCCCCAACTCTATGGTCGTTACAATAATCTAATTTGCATGTACAGCCTATCACTATCACGAAAATGATATCTGACGCCATTCATAAGAATTGTTAGACCGCTCTTTACATATTGATTGTGACTACGGATTACTCAGTTTACCTGATGACAATATATGGCTCACGACGAATGCTAACAATTAACAGGAGATACTTATTCCTCCTAGGCACCTAATCACACCTCTAGTGTTTCCAGGGTCCATGATTGCCCTACTCTCAATTTTGTATTATTTATGGGATTTATGAGATCATTATCTTCATATTTTCATCTCTCACTACAAGAGTCAGCGCGACACCATGGGTCACGAAACAGTATACGATTATCAATCGATTTGATACGAAATGTTGTACTGATTAGTTCATAATTCTTCTTCCTCTGTGTATTTGAATTTTTAAATTTAAACAATGAATCTCGTTGTTTTATATTCTACCATTACTATCCACTACAATTGTCTGTCATTACTTCCGACAATGTGGTGGTTGACAGAAATGTCAAGTATGATCAAGGTGGAATTAAAGTGAGAAAGATTTCCATTGATATATGAGCGTTCAAGTGTTTACTTTTTCACAATACTCATCATTCATAAGTATTTGACATTCTGGTACCGCAGCGGTTCCTGTGGTTTTTGGTTTACGTTTGTTTATGTTTGGAAGTGAATGTCCACAAAATATATGCATTAAACGTTTATTCGCGACCTTCAAATCAAACCAAGTTGGTACATGTATTATATGGTATAACGAACTGCATCACAATCACTCCAAAACTTTGATTTATATTTTGCACAGCTAACATTATATAGATGAAATATAATTCATGCATCATACTTGTGTATATTACGTATTTACTGTGTGCGTATTACGTATTATACTCTGTGCGTATTACGTATTTACTGTGTGCGTATTACGTATTATACGTCTGTGAATATTGCGTATTATAACACGTATTATA
The DNA here is from genome assembly GCF_947568905.1 of Ostrea edulis. NCBI lineage: Eukaryota > Metazoa > Mollusca > Bivalvia > Ostreida > Ostreidae > Ostrea > Ostrea edulis. The sequence goes on from NC_079169.1 coordinate 70,361,736, forward strand.
CTGTACTGTGTGAATTAGGTATTATATTGTGTATGTAGTTGTGTGTATTACATGTACGTATATTTTAGATACTGTCGATTTGATGAATATATTCGATCCGGATTAAAATACATGTAGGTCCTCAGTACCATTTGCTTGTCTCCTTGCTCAAAGGCAGTACGTGACGAACATATGCTTACATTTTGCAGTCCTTCACTGGCAATGGTGACGTCTCCATATCCGATTGATGGATTGATTGATTAATCGATTGATCGGAGTTATACGCCGTTTTGGCAATATTTCAGCCATTTTACGGCGGCCCCCGATAATGGCCAATTCCAAAAATGGCCAACGTCACAAGGACACATATCTTGGTACCAATAGAAAGATCTTGTCACAAGAAATGTTCATGCGCAATATGAAAGCTCTAATATTTACCATTTAGAAGTTTTGACCTATGTCAAAATTTTAAAGGTAGGTCAAACTCCAAAGTCAAGGTCACAGGGTTAAAAAGGGAATATTCATCTGAAATATCAAAGTTCTAGCACTTACTGTTCAAAAGATATTGGCAAGGTTAAAGTTTTCGAAAAGTAGGTCAAACTCCAAGGCCAAGGTCACAGGGTAAAAAATGTTGGTACTCACGGAAATGTCTTGACACAAGGAATACTCATGTGAAATATCAAAGCTCTAGCACTTCCTGTTCAAAAGTAATTAGCAAGGTTAAAGTTTTCACAAAGTATGTCAAACTCCAAGGTCAGGGTCACAAATATTGGTACCCACGGAAAGGTCTTGTCACAAGGAATACTCATGTGAAATATCAAAACTCTAGTCTCGTAGGGATCCGGGTAAGAATAGGTCCTCAGTACCCCCTTACTTGTCGTAAGAGGCGACTAAATGGGGCGGTCCTTCGGATTAGACCGCAAAAACCGAGGTCCCGTGTCACAGCAGGTGTTGCACGATAAAGATCCCTCCCTGCTCAATGGTCATAAGCGCCGAGCATAGGCCTAAATTTTGAAGTCCTTCACCGGCAGTGGTGACGTCTCCATATGAGTGAAATACTCTCAAGAGAGACGTTAAACAATATTCAATCAATCAATCTAGCACTTACTGTTCAAAAGTTATTAGTAAGGTTAAAGTTTCAGACAGAATGACAGACATGACAAAAACAATATACCCCCGATCTTGATCGGGGGCATAATAAAAACAGCAAGCAAGCAACTATACCACCAGAATCCTTCTTGGGAAATTAAAATCTATGAAATATCCAAAAAATCTAACCAATGAGTTTTTTAAAAAAATTAGTTCGGGTCAATTTTCGGTTTGCAGTGGCTAAACATAAGACGAATCGAGCAAATGAATGTCGTGTAGGCCAAGTAAAAGGTAGGTCAAGTAAAAGGTGGGCCAATGCTGGGGTTTTTTGTGTGTGTTACTAGTATGTCCCATTTGGGAATTTTTTTTTCCACCCAAAAGGTCAACATAGTATACGCCAAATCCGGGAAGTTCCCGTACAGATGGATCCTGTATCGAATTTTTCAGCCGTCATCTTAAACCAAGAATTTAATTAATTAAGGGAAGAACATAGTTTGCTTAAAATATCATTTAGCAATTGTCTGGAATTTCACACATCTTTTACATCTACCTTAATATTCAGTTGATTCTTGTACTGTTGTCATGACCGAACACTTAAAGCTACATGTATCAGAGTCTAACTATTGATTAGAAACATACAGAGATAGACTTGTCTGGACATAAAGACAGTTTGATATTTTATAGGCATGTATTACATTACATTTTTGCTGAAGACAAAGCGGTATCGCTTTAATAGCTGCCCGTTCTTAAAGTGCAAAACTTTATTCACATTCATTGATGGAGAGGAAATGTTTATAACTTATTTTAAACGAGTTACAGATTACTAACCTTGAAAAATCAACCTTGGTGTTACATATCATTCATTATCCTTTATATATTTTGGTTAAAGAGATGGAATATAAAACAGTTGTTTAGTATTTATCCATCCTTCATATCTTTTCGTAAAGGAGATAGATTACTTCTTATCTCCATTTACTAATTTGCCCCTCTTTTGTATCTTTTTCGTGAAGGAGATGGATCATTATTAACATTTCTTATCTCCATTTACTAATTTGCCCCTCTTTTGTATCTTTTTCGTGAAGGAGATGGATCATTATTAACATGTATTTACTATTTATCCATTCATTATATCTCTGTAAAGGAAATGGCTAATTTCTAGCATTTAATTAATATTTTCCATGTCTTTATATATCTTCGTAAACTTAACTGTTTTCCCATTCTTTCGTGTACTTTTATTGCATGTATCTTTATCTGTAATTGCATTCTACATATGAGTTAAGAAATCATTTAGTTGAATTTTCTAATCTTTTTATTGCAAGAGGTATAAATTGTAATTAGCTGCTGACATACAAGTAAGACAGTGATACTCCCACAGACCCACACAAAATGAAATGCTCAGCTAACCATGACCCATGGGCGTCTTATGTCAGTGTGTCATGTAATAAATTCATTACCAGTTTGAAATCAAAGAATTTAATGAAGCATAAAATTTGTTTAATAAGGAATTTTTTAAATACTGGTAAGATTTTTATACTCAAAATGTTTTCAATCATATGACGACGTCACCATTGCCGGTGAAGGGCTTCAAATTTTATGCCTATGCTTGGCGCTTACGACCATTGAACAGGGAGGGATCTTTATCGTGCCAAACCTACTGTGACACGGGGCATCGGTTTCTGAGGACCGCACATTTACAGGAGACTCTTAAAGATGATGTTAGTACTGCGTAAAACGTATGCAGAAGTTTCATTTTTATCCTGAAGGTAAATTTGGAGTTGAAGACGTCCCCCCCCCCTTCCAAACAACTGTTCCCGGAACTCGTCTTACATTGTAAGCAGTAAACAATATTGTAAGCAGTAAACAAAGCATCTTTTGTATTATGATTGGTGATGTCCTGTAGATTTTGTCCACTGAAATAAACTTCAAAAACAACCGATGCAGACTTTCTAAGAGAAATGATTCCGGAAACCATGGACGAACATCGTGTGGGTGACAAAATCAACCAATCAATGAGCGTTGCCGATGTTTGTCCGAGAGAAAATAAAGATATGGACTTAATTAATCCTGAAATTAGCTTAACTGTGGATTTCTGATTTATTCTCATAAAGTAAACATTGTCCTATGCACATGGTCTCACCTCTTATGTATCCAGGGGTCCATATTTACCCTACTCTCAATTAAGATTAATGAAAATGATCACTGTTTTAGCTCACCTGAGCTGAAAATTCAAGTGAGCTTTTCTGATCGCCTGTTGTCTGTCGTCTGTCCGTCTGTAAACTTTTTACATTTTCAACTTCTTCTTCAGAACCACTGGGTCAGTTATAACCACACTTTGTACAAAGCATCCTTGGGTGAAGGGCTATCAAGTTTGTTCAAATGAAGGGCCATGCCCCCTTCAAAGGAGAGATAATCACAAAAATGCAAAAATAGGGTGGGGTCATTTAAAAATCTTCTCAAGAACCACTGGGCCAAAAGAGCTGAAATTTAGCTTCCTGGCATAGTGCAGATTCACGTTTGGTAAAATTATGGCCCCGGGGTGTTGGATGGGGCCACTATAGGGGATCAAAGTTTTACATACAAATACATAGGGGGAATCTTTAAAAATCTTCTCAAGAACCACTGGGCCAGAAGAGCTGATATTTACATGAAAGATTCCTGACACAATGCAGATTTTAAGTTTGTTAAACTCGTGACCCCTGGGGTTAGGATGGGGCCACAATAGGGGATCAAAGTTTTACATAACTAATAAATAGAAATAAATCTTTAAAAAATTTTCTCCTTAAGAACCATTGGGCTAAAGAAGTTTACAATTGCACAAAAGCTTCCTGACATAGTGAAGATTGAAGTTTGTAAAAATCATGGTTCTCGGGGGGTAGGGGATCAAAATTTTACATACAAATATAATGGGGAAATCATTAAAAATCTTTTGATGAAAAATCACTGGCCAGAAAAGTTTACATTTACATGAAAGCTTCATGACATAGTACAGATTCAGTTTTGTAGCATTCATGGCTCTGGGGAGTAGGTTGGAACCACAATAGGGATCAAAGTTTTACATGGGAATATATAGGAAACATCTTTAAATATGAGGCAAGGTGATTCAGGTGAGCGATGTGGCCATGGGCCTCTTGTTGTTATAACTTTTCCATGAACCCATCTATAAAAGGTTCCAGTGTCACTGGGTATAACATTTATTATCATTTTTGCAACATATCTTTCTACAACTGCACACGGGTCATTTGTGCCATTGTGCGACTATTCAATGGCGTACTTTTACTTGTACAACACCTTCCTCTTGCAAGGTAAATCAATCATTTACACATTGTAGTTTAGTAATGAAACACAGCAGTGTTACTTGTAATAAAAGGTTTTTTTTTTTTAGTATAAAGTCATAATGCAATTTCCCGTGAAGTCAAATTTCATTTTTCTATGGAACTTTTGTTATCAAATTACTTTCCATAATTTAATGTCCATATTCCAAAGTAGCAAAACAAATATATGATTTCTAATGACGCACTTTAACAGACACGGTTTGAGAAATTGATGTTTAGGTATTCAAAGCATCATAATCGCAGAGAGGACTTATGTAAGGCAGTGCCTGCTGTCCTATCCTTTTATGAATTATCATACATGGAATAAAATACTGTTTAATTTCAATTTAAATCATGATTGCGTAAGAATTTAACACATTTGTCTTAAAAACAAACATGTGGTTTGTTTAAAGAGTAAGCATTTTCATGCATTCATTGAAGACAGCAATATAGACCTATACACAACACAACCCCAGAAAGACACTTCACGATGACAGTATTCAGATTTTAATTTAATTGTTATGTAATTCAAATATAAACATATGTATCATAAAATATTGTCCATGCATTACATTTCAAATTCTCAAACGACATACATGTATTTGATAATTTTACATTAATAAACTTGTACAGTAACTACATAAAAATCTAAGCCTATTTGATCATGTTGATTGCCACTCATATAAAGTCATTTCTGTTTTACTTCAATGTGAAAATACTTTGTTGCAGCCACGCACATGGCTTATGTATTGCACTGTATAATATGTTAAAATGAAATCAATATAGATGTGTTACATCTTCATTCTTACCATACATCTATAAAGGACAATATATTATTAAAGCTCTGTTTGTCCACCAAAATCAGAATTCGTATTTGTAGTGCACAAATTAAGTATGGTTTGTACAAGAATCCCGATGCAACTCTGCTGTTATTTTCAATTCAAGCAAAATGACACAGGACTGGAATTGTGGTGAGCATAACATTTTTATTTTTGGACATAAAAACTTAATTTTTGCACGCAGTTTGTCATTTCGTAAACAATGAGCGCAGATCTGGGCAAACTTTATATTCATACCATAGATTTGCCTTTGCAGTACACACACACACACACACACACACATACATACACACGAAAACAAAAAAACACACACACACACGAAAACACACACACACACACACATGTAATGGTAAAATTATGTTCGTCTAAAGCTGTGCTTTATGTTTCCTGAAAGAAAAAGAAGTCACTAAAATAGCACTTTAACTGAATTTTAGTCATACAAGTGTATGTAATATTGAGATATTGTGACATATTTTTATGCTACGCATTTCAAATTTTCAAATGACTGTAATTATCAGAAACAGATTATCTAAAATTGCATGAAACATAATCTTTTTTAAGATGAAAAACAAATTCTAATCTTCGTTTGAAGATTTGAAAAGGTGAGGTTTACCAGGGGACAGAAAGGATGTTTATTGTTCATCGTCCTTTATAGAATTTAATGAAGCACATACTGTATCTGCAGTAAACATAAATTTGATTATCAATATTACTTTATATTCTTAGAAATACCACCACTTCTATATTCTATAACTGTTTACTTCAAAGTGCTAGAAGTTGTGATGTGTCCGTCTGGGAGAGATTATCTGAAAATCGATTTGAGGTAGCATCATCTGACCTCCTTAGAGGGGACGGTCTAGGCATATTGCGCATGTTTTGTGTAGGATTCATCGATGGATCCATCAGAGAATCCATCATTGCATTCCCTGGACGAGTTTCGCTAAGAATATTTTCAACTGAATTTCTTGGACGATTTCCGCTAAGAATACTTTCAACTGAATTTCTTGGACGATTTCCGCTAAGAAGATTTTCAACTGAATTTCTTGGTCGATTTCCGCTAAGAATATTTTCAACTGAATTTCGTGGACGATTTCCGCTAAGAATATTTTCAATTGAATTTCTTGGACGATTTCCGCTAAGAATATTTTCAACTGAATTTCTTGGTCGATTTCCGCTAAGAATATTTTCAACTGAATTCCTTGGGCGATTCTCGCTAATAATGTTTTCAATGGAATTTCTTGGGCGATTCTCTCTAAGAATGCTTTCAATGGAATTTCTTGGACGATTCTCATTAAGGTTGTTCTCAATTGGATTTCTTGGACGATTCCTTCTAAGAATACTTTCAATTGACGGCATATTAGATGTTCTGGAGCGATCTTGTGCCTGTGTGAAACGATCAAAACTGGCCGACAAGATATTGACATCAGAATTATTTCTAATATTATGCAGCTCATTTTGAGTGTGCAGTACATCAGGAGATCTAGAGTTATCGTTCATAGCTTGACGATTAAACCCGATTCGTTGACGAATATTGGACATCAAAGATGGATCATTTTGACTTCCAAACGCGACCCTTGAAGTTGATGTAGACCTACTTAAATTGTTCTCCATATTTTGAGGGCGTTGAAATCCGGTGCGTTGACGACCAAGAGAAGTTCTAACTCCCGGTAATTCGTTGGTGAATAGATTGTCGAAATTGTTAGAAATAACGGAACTGGTTCGAATACTCGAACTTGGAAACATGCTCATTTGACCGAGTCTCGCGAAATCAAAAGAATCTGAATTTCTGCCCAAGCGAGAGGAATCAAAGGTCTGGGTGGTTCCGCTATCCTGTATCCACCGAGGCGTGTTGAGCGTTCTAGACAAGCTACCAAATGGTATGGCTGACTGCTGCCAAATTACATCCGACATTCCTCCTCCAAATTGTCGTCTCCTGTTTGGATTTTGTAAAATTTGAGAGCCTTGCAGAAATTGGTCAGGAGATGAAAACTGAATCATATCAAATTCGTTTGGACTCATTCCCCGTAATTGCATATCCGAAACAGAAGAAAAGCCACCAGTACTGAACTGTTGTGGTCGCGTGTCTATAGTCCATGTTGTAGCTCCTGGTGAGCCGTCCAGAGTAAATTCTGGACCTAGACTTCCGAACCTTGTTTGGGATAATACACACGTGCAAATTCCACTCTGAAAAAGAAAAAAAGAATACTCTCTTACTTCAATATAAAACCTGTCGTGGTAGTTTGGTGATTACAGCGTTCGCTTCGTAACCAAGAGGTCATGAGTTTGAGGTCCGCTTGTGTCAAACCTAAGACGAATCTGTACTTCGTCAAACGCTCGTCATTTAGAATTGAGAGCTAAGGGTCCTTCGGATGTGACCTTAAGAACGGAGGTCCCGTGTCGCGACAAGTGTTAGTAGGCTAAAAGATCCTCACTGCTACAACCTTGAGCGCTAGGTATAGGTCTGAATTTGTATTACATGTAATTGACTTGCAGCTGGTGAAAATTCTCGAAGAGGCGTAAAACAAACTTTAATTTAGAGTAAATGAAATCCTACTCGCTCCATCAATCGTTTCAGTAGAGCATTTCTATTTATTACTATGAGCAGATCAATTGTTGTTCCTGAAAGTTTCATTATTTTTCAACGTAGTAATATTTTGTTCTGTTACCCATGATATAAACCATGGAGGTTCCGGGTTCGTTTTGTGTCGACCTCGTCAGACACCCATGCACCTGTGTACGTTTAAAGTTGGCCGTGTCTATTGCCTTCAGAATTGGAATACATGTACAGGAATATTAAAACCTTAAGTTCCATGTTACGGTAGGCGTTACACAATCATTATAACTGTTTCCATAACCCTTTATGATATATTTGAATTGTTTTTATGAATTGCATAGTTTGGTACGGCAAATACAAAAATGCTAAAACAATTTCAATATTTAAAATTTTTACAATAATTTCAAGAAATCCGTTATAACGAAGTAGATCCGTTTTAACGAAGTTTATGATTTGTCGTTACAAATTAAATTCGTTATACAGAATTTTCGAATTCGTGAAAACAAACTGAAAAATAGAATTGAATGGGTCCTAAATGATATATTATGCAATTCACATGCAAAATGAAATTTTAAGATGTGGCATCAAATTGAAATGAAATAAAACGCTAATAAACTCTTTAAAACATCTAGTGATTGTTTGCATCATTTTCTAATGAATATACGCAAGTCGGATTATTTTCACTGTTTCCATACACAGTAAAAGCAAAAAACAAAAGTTAAAATGCTGTAAAATATTCAAGATATTTGCTACAAACAATTTTTTCTACCTCGTTTTGAAAAGTTCGATATTTTACATTCGTAGTTTTTGACAAAATTAGGGCATGTTTAAAAGTTTCCTTGATATAGAGTATTTATTGATACTTATTTAGCAACGTGATGCACCTAAAGCAATTTTGATCAATGTGTGAAAAGAGAACAAGTGATTACAGAGTGTCATCTCTGTAAACTAATAACCAGTGCACACAAATAATTTAATCAACTTGACTTAATTCAGTTTGGAATGTTGCTATTTTTACATGTTTTGCATATTTATTCAGATTTTGTACAGAACTATTTGAAAACAGAGACGTTCGATCTGTGTGTAGTAAGTGTCCTTCATCTGTTTATAGTATGTGCCATCTGGCATGAAAAAGTTGCACAGGAGTTGAGCAAACCTAACTGTAATTAATGTCACATGCAACTGTTTTTGCTCTGTAGTTGTGAAATATTCATAATCATTATTACCTACATGATGAAATACACATGTACATATATTTCTGCATTGTAAACAATAATACGTAAATCATTAATATGATAGATGCAATATGTTACACTTACAAGACAATGTCCGCGACATGACAGGTGCTTTCTCTTCCATGCATTCATTCCATTATATTTAAAGGGACGAAAAGTTATTACTCATGAGATCTTTATCGCTCAAAGGCAAAAAACTCGACCACTTCAGTTTTGTTTTAAGATATAGATAAGAAAAGTGCATGAAGAGTAAATGTAAACACCTTGAATGGAATCTATAGTACTCAATACATTCTTCAATCTAATGAAGTTTTTAAGGTAGTACTCTACATCGTCATAATGGCTGACTTCCTTTAAAACCTTGGATGAAAAAATCGATATCAGCAATATTTGTCTTCTCCTTTTCCATTTAAATACCTAGCCGAGTAGCTCAGTAGGTTTGAATACCGACTGCTGAACTGTAGGTCGCAAGTTCGAGTCCAGCAGGAGTTTTTAAATTTTTTTAAGGTTACCTTCTACTAAAACTGTATTTTTTGACAAAATAAAGTAAATTTGAAAATTTTCAACTTCAAAATATTGTTGTACATATCCTCCACTTTTCATCTACATCAAATTTCTCTGGTGTAGCATACTTCCTTAAGGGTGAATTTAAAAAACCCACAACATTCTATTTATGATAAATTTGGTAAAATTAATTTTTCACTTCACACGCGTCTGGGATGCGTTTTGAAATTCTAGAACACATAATAAATTTATGACTTTTTGGGACTCAATTTACGTCTAATTGCATTTAAGTTTGCTACTTCACGATGTCATGAAAATGATGACGGAGTATTGAAAATCAGCAATAAAAGTTAGATTTTGATTCTTTTTCTTCTATGAAATCGACTACGTAAACATTCTTTGATGTAAACTTACCAACAGCAGTGCTCCAAACATCTTGCTTGTCTTGGAGTACATTCTGTTATATTTTCTTTATATACCTCATAACACCGGTTCCGGCACTATGTAGGGTTTCCCCTAAATTTCCGCCTGACCCTGTTCAGAAGTTAAGATGTCGTTTGTCTATTTTTGACTCCAAAAGTCAGCTTAGGTCATTTTTCCTTACGTTTCATAACGGCAAAATACTTGGAAATTATGGTACATTTAACATATTAATCTTTTTATTCACTTTTTTTCAATTTCGATATAAACTAAGTGAATTATAAGCATATTTCATTATAAAATACGTATGGTATTCGACATATTGAATCACGAAAGTAGCATTAATCGCCTCGATTGCTGAAGGCATTGAATACTTAAAACGAAAGTGACGTCATTGAAAATATTTTATAGTTCTCTTTATTATATGTTTCACAAAATCTTCCTCTATATAAAAAATGAATCATTTATTAGTACTTGCGTGTAAGATAAGCGATGCTAAATTTCCTGTACAGCTCGAAGAATTCATTGGTCTTTGAGGTGCATGCAATTGAAATCTTCACCTTTTGAAAATATTTCTCTAGATAAAATACAATCACATACATATTTGCTTTTTAAGTCATTTTAACTATCGATTTACAGCGGATGTTGTAAAGAAATAAAAGGATATATACTCCACGTGGTACAGGTGAATATGAATAACGGTAAACATATATCAAGTTTAACAAAAATTAATATACACACTGTATCTTCTACATTTATGTATGTTGGAATTCACAATCATTATATTGCTGAACATGGAAAAACAGATAATATAAATTAATTTCTACACTAATGTTAAAGATGAAATATCGAAATGATTTATGATAATTAAAAAATGTAGGCGGAACTATCCCTTTCCCACAAACGGGGTGTGTTCAAGCCTAAAGTCTACCAAAACTGTGAGATTCATGGCGTTGATTGATTGATTGTATCTTGCTTAAATGGAAAGGCAACTCTAACCACATAGTTGCTTTTATGAATAAAGTATCATTTACTGATATCGTAATTGACAGTCTTTAACTACAAAAATCCTTGCTTAACAATTAAATCAATATTAATCGATCATGTATTCTAAATTACCCGCCGCTAAGAGAGTGGCCATTGGAGTTTAATTTATGACGTCGAACCGTCTATTCCGGTTTATTTCATCAGCAGCACTTAGCCTAGGTCACGCAAGCCGTTTGACTTCCCACTCAAACGCCTTGGAGCGTTCTATTTAAAAATGATAAACGGACATGGCCCTTCATTTGAACAAACTTGAAAGCCCTTCACCCAAGGATGCTTTTGGCCATGTTTGGTTGAAATTGGCCCAGTGGTTCTGGAGAAGAAGTCGAAAATGTGAAAAGTTTAACAGATAGACAGACAGACAAACGACGGACAAAAAGCGATCAGAAAAGCTCACTTGAACCTTCGGTTCAGGTGAGCTAATAAAAGTTCTTATCTGGCATACCAAACACTTTCCTATTACACAACTCAAAGTAATTTGGCGAAGGTCAAGGTCACTGGTTAAAAACATTGAAAAATATTTCTGCGGACCACAATTTCTCAAAGGGGGAATATTAAAAACCGAAGTTTGTGCTGGCACAAATTAAAGGTTCATTGCAAGTGAAATAATTACACCACCAAGCAGCCCGTCTTGTTATGTAATGCTCAGGTGACCGCTAAGTCCCTTGGACCGCCTTGTGGGTGTCTTGTTTTCTTCTAAAATGTTTATCTATCTATCTATCAACTGATCCGGCAATATGTTTAAGTTGCATAATTAGTAAATGACATTTTAAAATTAAAATGATGGCATATATGAAGAATTAGAATTACATGTATGTGAAATTGAGTTTCAACAAATTTTGCTTTGATGCTTAATTACACTTGATTATATTTAATTGTCGTTACATCTTTAAGAAACATGAAACATTTGAAAGTTGGAGAGGATTCAGAAGTAAATCATTGTACTGTCTTTTGGTATTTATTAAATAGTCGTTATTGTAGAATTAAAAGTAAAAAAGACCCTCATTAATATTGAGTCTACAACGCACTTTGCATTTTCATTATGATATTTTCTCGATAAGTTAAAAGATTTTTAAGCGGGTACCTTTAAATTTAGACAATTGAATAAACATTGTTTCTTTGCATCGTGTCATTCACAATTAATCAAGTTATTCTATCACGTAAGGCATCCATTTTTTTTCTTCTCTTCTATCGTTTATTACAGGTTCTAGTGTGAAGAGAGACGGAAACAGTGATTTCCTAATGCGACTTGCCTCTAAATAAACCCGAGCCTTCCCCAGATAAATTCTGGATTTCATATAGCTACAGGTACATACATCTTTATACTCCATAGATTAATTGCTTGTCCTCTATATGACACTGTAGTGTGCTTTATGAAATAAACATTTATTTATCATTCCAGGCTGTGTCTCTTACAATTCCTAGAAATATCATCGATGTAGAAAATTCTTATGCAAATAAATCAAAATTCTGTCATGTGTAGTAAACCGAATACATGTAGACGGAGAATTCGCGGTGTTCTTCACTCTTATAAGTATTTCATCGTCATTATCATCATATCAATCGATCGAATTTAGATTAATCTGAAATGTACGACAGTAAATTGAATTTTTTTTTTACACTTTGTATCGTATCAAAACCCGGTATCCTATCTATAAGAAATACGCTATAATGATAGAGTAAAATTAGCTACATGCACCAATACATGTATGTTTAATCACGAAATTGGCTGATGATCTTCAGTTGTAACAAGTGCGCGCATTGATATAGAACTACTTTAATAGACATAGAACGAATGTTTTAACGGATAGGAATTCTAACAGAAGTGAAACTATAAGGTAAATTTCTGACAGAAATGAAAGTAGAAGGTAAATAGAAGGTAAATATAAGATAAATAGAAGGTAAATATAAGGTAAATAGAAGGTAAATATAAGATAAATAGAAGGTAAATAGAAGATAAATAGAAGGTAAATAGAAGGTAAATATAAGATAGTGCGCTTCATGAAGTATTCCGACTTGAAGCATCGAGGTTCACACCCTCATGCATTTTCAAAAATGAAGTTTATTTCTTTGGTAACACACTTAGGAATATTTACTTCAATGATTTAATTCTCATTTTTATGCAGCTGTGAATTTGGATGATTAATGTTTATAATTTCTCTTTACCAATTATCATTTTATTGATTGATTGCATATTGATTAACGTCCTACCCGAGAATTTTGTGTGTGGCGGAAAACATCAATCAATCAATCGAGAATTTTAAGGAAACAATTCCAGTCGGTCAAGTGAAGTATTTATACACTATATTTAATGAGCCAGTGTGTATGTATTGCATCGATGACTTTTATTTAGATCATGAGAGTCACTCAGGTGACCCATTGCCGTTGGTCTTCGTCCGTCGTCGTGCGTCGTCCGTTAACAATAATACACTTTTAACTTCTTGAAAACTACAAGGCCAATTGTTACAGTGTACCATTTTTGATGTGAAGTTTTTTGGGAGATAAGAGGAATGTATATTGTGAAATTTATGATCTTAGCTCCTCCAGAGCCTCATTGCTGGGGCACAAACTGCAAAACATGCCAAATATTCCCTAACCACATATGTGGGAGAAAAATCAAACGCATGGTTATGATGTCCATGAAGCCCTTTACCAAAATTGTGAAATTCATGGACCCTGGACTAGGGGTTCAGTCTCCAGGGTGGGGCCTATAAGGCCATATAGTAAAGATATATTAAATCTTTATAAATAGTCTTCTCTACTCTCAGACGTATGTGAAAAAATATTTGTTATGATATCCATGAAGATCTCTACCTAAATTATGAAAATTGTGGTCCCTAGGTAGGGTCATTATGGCTCTCTAGTGATAATGTATTAAACCTTAGAAACTCTTCTTTACTCTCAGATATGTGTGAGAAAAACTAAATGCATGGTTATGATGTCCATGAAACTCTCAAAACTAACTAAATTGTGAAATTCATGACCTCTGGGTCAGGGATTCACGCCCTAAGGTGGGGACAATATGGCCATATACATATAGTGAGATGTCTTAAATCTTATGATATCTTCTCTCCTCCCACATTTGTATGAGAAAAACTAAATACATAGTTATGATGTCCACGAGGCTGTCTACCTAAGTTGTGTAATTCATGGAATCTGGGTTAATGGTGGGGCCAATATTGATTAAACATTTTTCCTTATCAAAATTTCAAAAACTGGTTAAAACGATATAATAGTATTCATAAAAATTTCATGAAACTGTTTCTTTAAAAAAATATACAAAATGTTTATGAAAAATAAAGGAAATATATCGCATAATGGACTTGATAAATAATTTAATGAAAACAGAGTTATTGCCCCTGGATCCAATATTTTGAAACATATAATTGATTATTCATATATAACTTAGACTTTTCAAATATTTTATGGTCAACAAGATTTTTTACAATAACTATCTAAAAAGACTCCAACAAAATTTATGTTCCTGTCATGCATAAATCTTATTTTAAAAATCATCGACCTTGTGAAATCTTATGACGTCACAGGAGGGTGGAACTAAGTTAGATCTTAATTAAAACATATTTTTCTCTACTTCCACAACAGAAATATCCTTAATCTTATGTATTGTGACAATTGCTTGTGCATAACCAGGGACGGATATAGGAATTGCAGTTACGGGGGCGCCACTTTATGAGGCAGTGGGGCTGGGGCCGCCTTGAGGCGAAGTCCTGGTGGGGGCCAACGGGGAGAAGCCCCCGGAAGCTCCTGGATTTTACAGATTTTATAGGGCTTGAAATATGTCTCCTATTTAGTCATTTGATACTATTTTTTATCATTTTTTATAAGGTGAAATTAATAAAATGAAGCAAATTTTAAGGGTTTAAAAAAAAAAAATTTAAAAAGTTCTCCAAATAAAGTAATTCAAGAAATCAAAATATTTTGTCATTTATTTCTCCGGGAGTGGAAGAAATTATTGCTTCTTTTATCGTTTAGTACATTTTTCTAAACAAGATACCATGATTTACCTTAAATTTGAAAATTTTAGGGGGGGGGGGCACTGATAACGGTTATCATAATATCCATCCCCTTAATGGTCAGGTCAGTTGAGACTTGGGGAGGGGAGGGGGGGGGCTAACTTGGCCATATTATAGTAAATATGTGTTCTATTTTAGTAAATCTACGTTGATTTACTGTACATTGTAGGTTTGTAGCAATAAACTGTAAGCATGTTGTAGCTGTCTACTTAGATTGGAAATATCATGACCCCCTGGGGCAGGGGTACTGATTCCAGGGAGAGGGGGAAGACAAAACGGTTATAGGGTATAGAATGTTTAAATGCTCCAGAAATCTTCTGTTGTTCTTTTGATGTTCAATGAAAGATGAATACACATTAGAAGAGATGATACAATTGTCTACCAAAATTACAAATTCACTGGGGGGGGGGGGGTCACGAATGAATAAGGGCTGATTTAAATATCTTTAATTCTATTGTAATTGAATGGGGGCTATACATGTATGTATATTTAGAAAGATCATAAAGCTGTGCATCAAAGACTCCAGAATGAGGCTTACATCCAAATATAAGACAGGTCTATCAGGTGACTGGTAAGGTCTCTTGTATATTTTAATCTATTGTAGATTCTTATTAATCATTATCACAGTGTTCTGGAAGAAGAGCAGACAATTTCTATGGCGTTTTCTTACAGACACACCACGGTGTGTCTTGGGTCTTTCTAAGACCCTGGTGTAGAACTATAGCCCCATGTATCCAAATGTCGCTCAAACTGTCACAACTTTGCATGGTTTTACCAGCTTCAACAGCAGCTATAAATTTGTTACATTTAGTTGTAAATTGTGCTAAAATCCAATGATTACTCTAAACCATTTTAATGCAATATACATGTATATCAATTAATGTTTTGCAGGTTGTGAAATAGAATAACGAACCATTTCGGGAACAGACTCAGCAATGAATTGTTGAACAGGCTCATGGTTGCCTCTTCACAGCTGTCACAGTTTTGGAAGGATGTGAAATCTAGACTAGCCAAAGCTTAAGTTGTTTCTATACAATTAAATAGTGTGTGTGATGTTTAAGTTGTGTCTACACAATTAAATAGTGTGTGTGATGTTTAAGTTGTGTCTACACAATTAAATAGTGTGTGTGATGTTTAAGTTGTGTCTACACAATTAAATAGTGTGTGTGATGTTTAACTTGTGTTTACACAATTAAATAGCGTATGTTATGTTTAAGTTGTGTCTACACAATTAAATAGTGTGTGTGATGTTTAACTTGTGTTTACACAATTAAATAGCGTATGTGATGTTTAAGTTGTGTCTACACAATTAAATAGTGTGTGTGTGATGTTTAAGTTGTGTCTACACAATTAAATAGTGTGTGTTATGTTTAAGTTGTTTCTACACAATTAAATAGTGTGTGTTATGTTCAAGTTGTGTTTACACAATTAAATAGTGTGTGTTATGTTTAAGTTGTGTCTACACAATTAAATAGTGTGTGTGATGTTTAAGTTGTGTCTACACAATTAAATAGTGTGTGTGATGTTTAAGTTGTGTCTACACAATTAAATAGTGTGTGTGATGTTTAAGTTGTGTCTACACAATTAAATAGTGTGTGTTATGTTTAAGTTGTGTCTACACAATTAAATAGCGTATGTTATGTTCAAGTTGTGTCTACACAATTAAATAGTGTGTGTGATGTTTAAGTTGTGTCTACACAATTAAATAGTGTGTGTTATGTTTAAGTTGTTTCTACACAATTAAATAGTGTGTGTTATGTACAAGTTGTGTTTACACAATTAAATAGTGTGTGTTATGTTTAAGTTGTGTCTACACAATTAAATAGTGTGTGTGATGTTTAAGTTGTGTCTACACAATTAAATAGTGTGTGTGATGTTTAAGTTGTGTCTACACAATTAAATAGTGTGTGTGATGTTTAAGTTGTTTCTACACAATTAAATAGCGTATGTTATGTTTAAGTTGTGTCTACACAATTAAATAGTGTGTGTGATGTTTAAGTTGTGTCTACACAATTAAATAGTGTGTGTGATGTTTAAGTTGTGTCTACACAATTAAATAGTGTGTGTGATGTTTAAGTTGTGTCTACACAATTAAATAGTGTGTGTTATGTTTAAGTTGTGTCTACACAATTAAATAGCGTATGTTATGTTTAAGTTGTGTCTACACAATTAAATAGTGTGTGTTATGTTTAAGTTGTTTCTACACAATTAAATAGTGTGTGTTATGTTCAAGTTGTGTTTACACAATTAAATAGTGTGTGTTATGTTTAACTTGTGTTTACACAATTAAATAGTGTGTGTGATGTTTAAGTTGTGTCTACACAATTAAATAGTGTGTGTGATGTTTAAGTTGTGTCTACACAATTAAATAGTGTGTGTTATGTTTAAGTTGTATCTACACAATTAAATAGTCTGTGTTATGTTTAACTTGTGTTTACACAATTAAATAGTGTGTGTGATGTTTAAGTTGTGTCTACACAATTAAATAGTGTGTGTTATGTTTAAGTTGTATCTACACAATTAAATAGTCTGTGTTATGTTTAACTTGTGTTTACACAATTAAATAGTGTGTGTGATGTTTAAGTTGTGTCTACACAATTAAATAGTGTGTGTTATGTTTAAGTTGTATCTACACAATTAAATAGTCTGTGTGATGTTTGATGCACTCGTTATGTTCATTACTGATCTGACCACGACAAATGTCCTGAATATGAACACTCTGACCTGATTTCAAATGATGGAGAACCATTTACATATATATCATTGGAGCAAAACATAAGAACAATCAAATTAGCCACTTATATCTGCTCCCAATTTCTGAATTACGCTGATGACCATTTGGCAATGAAAAATACTTGAAAATAAATCTAATTTGAAAATAAGCCATGTATTTAATTGCAATTTAGGAAGAGGTATTCAAATAGGAATTTTGTTTTTGTTTTTATTTGCAAGATATTCAACACAAAACTATTTTCAATGTTTTATGAACACTCATTTAATGCAAACATTTAATGACATTCAAGATTTAAAACGAAATCAAATTATATTGATATATTTTTGAAACATAAAACATTTAATACCAGTATATTAATTTCTAAAAATCTGAAATATATAATTATGAATTTAAAACATAAAACATTTAATACCATTATATCAATTTCTAAAAATCTGAAATATTATAAATGTAAAACATAAAACATTTAATCACAGTCAGTAATTTAATTCCAAAAATTATGAATAACTTGACAGACATAATCATGCAGCTATTTCAAACATACTGAGAATTATGACATTATTTTTTTTTTTGCTTTGATGATAAGCCGTGATTTAAAGATAAGACGATTTTGAAAATATGCCCCAGCTTTCTTGCCAAAACTTAAAATGATCCGCGGCTTCTTTTAAAGATATATGTACATAAGGAGTAATTCCTTCACAAAATGCAACTTCAAGTGATTTCTGCTATTACATTATTACGAATTCCACTGGAATTAAGAAATTATTTACACTGAATTTTTTTTCTAAATATACAGATGAGCCTTTGTCTGTCATCCATCTTTCTTACAATTTATTCCACGTGCAGTCGGTGAATTTCTTTATCACGATGTTTACTTTTGCCATACAACTAGCAATAAGTTTCGCATTTGATTTCTGACTCCATGCACTTACAGCTAACTACACTGTATGGGGACTTGCATATTGCAAATCCTCTTTAACATAAAGGAAAGCCGTATCAATTCAGGTAATAATTCTATAGTTTTCAGACTGACGGTGACCATTTAAAACTTAGTTTTCTACCCTTATCTTCCAATATCCAAGGGGAAAAGGACTATGCACTTACTGGAGACGCATCAGTGTTTAATATTCATCAACAAGTATAATAAATAATTCCTATTTTCCTTGAAAAGAGGGATGGTAAAAAGGGACCACAAGCTACAGCTAAAGTGGGGAGGTCCTTTAATGAAATATAATTTTAAAAAGTCACAGTTGTATCCTCCACTGCATATTTTAATTTTAGGTGAGAACTTCGTACATTGTTAGAACTCGTGTATATTATATATGCAATAAAAATATGTTTAACAATCCACTGATTGTGTTTACAATCTTCATAATAGATGTAGGTTTGATAGGATAAGAAAGGTTAAATGTGATTTTTCAAAGTCTCAAATGCACCAGGTTACATTCGTGTGATCATATCTGGACAACACTATAGATGTGATGACACGGTCTTTTTTACAATATATATATATATAAGTGGTGGATCTAATTGAAAAATTGTTTTGTGCATCTGTATTTTCGCATCTGAAAATAGTAACCGCTCGTTTTAACTCCTTGGCATGCTCAGTGATGCAAAATTCAGCGACTTCCCCTTAGGTTTATAGCATGCACAAACATTATGAAAAGCAACATTGTCATTTACTACCACAGAAGAAAATCATTATTGTACTAATGAAAAATATGTAACTATAAGCTAGCTTGTAATCAAGCCAATTAATTCTTGGCTAGTGAATTAATTTCATGTTTTCTTACAACAAAATGGGGAGGGGGGCAACCATTTACTACATGCGAATATTGAAACTTTAAATCATTATATGTTAGAAATAAGGATTCTGTACAATATCGTATTGTTCTAATGTCCTCTTTAAAGAAATATATTATTTCTACACGGGGATTATTAGTTTTTGGCACACTGATTTTGACTACGGATAACTCCGTTTCCCTGGCTCACGGCGGGTGTGACTGGTCGACAGGAGATGCTTACTCCTCCTAAGCACTTGATTTCATTTCTGGTATATCCAGGGGTCCGTGTTTGTCCAACTCTCTTTTTTGTATTGCTTATAGGAGTTGAGATTGATCACTGCTCATTACGTTCACCTTTCATGTATATACATTTTCAGGATAATCACCGCCTTGCTATGAAACAGAATTTTTGAAGATTTTATTATCTTATTGTTCGAATGTTATTAGCTACATATTTTCCCCGTATGTCTAAATGTTCGTGCGTGTATAGAGCGCGAGGGTCCACACCCAACACCCCTTGAGGTTGAGAGAAAATAAATATATATATGCCTCTTTATATTGTTTCATTTGTACTTGTAAAATACCAAATGTTAGTCCCTACGTTTGATTGGATCCCTTAAAAATCGAATAGGGGTATAACTCACTTCTCTTGGAAAGCAATTTGGATCCCTCATATATATGTAGTTGCAGTCGCTCTAGAGCGGTAGCACCGTTAACATATATTATTCATTATGTATACACTTAGAGGGATAATACGCAAATTTATGGGGTCCTTAAAAGTCATATTGGGCGAGGCGTAAGCACAAAGCAAATTTGGATCAAATTAAACGTACATTTTTTTTTATTGTACATGTAGTTTGGGTTTGCTTATGTATATAATCCTTATTTGAATGCCAGATTTAGGGACTCCTACTGAAATAATCCCTTTTCTGGGTCAGATGGCTAGAAAGTGTACTCTCGTCTTTTCAAAAGATGTTATGTAATACTTAGTAGATATTCATATCATGCATCAAATCAACGAAATCTGGAAGCTAAAATCTCTTTTTGGCAAACAAAAAACTTTGTTACAAAAGCTTCTACATGAAAAGAAAAAAAACCCTCTTGCTGTGGCTTTCGACTTGTTAATTAGTTATATCAAACACGTTTTATATGTGTTAACAATGCTCATTTACATTCGTATGTCGATTCGATATATCCCAGTGAACTTGAAATAAATGACACCACAGAGTCTTCCATATCCGCGTCACATGAACATAGATGTCAACTCAACTCAGCTTTATCACAAATGATATTACTTCAGCTTCTCTATCGTCAATTCTCATCTCTTTGTTTCCCGTGGGGATCCGGGTTAGAATAGGTCCTCAGTACCCCCTTGCTTGTCGTAAGAGGCGACTAAATAGGGCGGTCTTTCGGATGAGACCGCAAAAACCGGGGTCCCATGTCACAGCAGGTTTGGCACGATAAAGACCCCTCCCTGCTTAAAGGCCATAAGCGCCGAGTTTAGGTCGAAATTTTGCAGCCCTTCACCGGCAGTGGCGACGTCTCCATATGAGTGAAATATTCTCGAGAGGGACGTTAAACAATATTCAATCAATCAATCATATCTTTGTAGCAATATCCCCTTATCATCCGCGTACAGTGTTTATGTTTCTCAACTGAATGTTCTGCATATGATCAATGCTTGAATTGGGATAGGCTACTGACAGGTAAGTTGATGTACTGGGATTTCAACGGTTTTGTTTAAAAAGTCAATATTTCGCAAATTCAATGACCTTATTTGCAAATACAATCTACCATTGGGTCAATTGATGTCTAACGTGCTTCATACCAATTGTTAGGCCGTTCTTTATATACTGGTTTTGACTACGGACCACTCCGTCTACCTGGTCGGGATGTAGTGCTCATGGTGGGTGTGACCGGTCACCAGGGGATGTTTACCCCTTTTAGGCACCTGATCCCACCTCTGGTGTTTCTAGGGGTCCTTGTTTGTACTTTTCTTTATTTTGATATTTTATAGGATTTATGAGACTGATCACTGTTCCTTATTTTCACTGGTTCATTCTAACGCCATGCTGATAAAGACATCACTATCAAAAATGATGAAAATATATTATAATCCAGAGCATTTTATATCAGATCTGATCTGTGATGCCATTTTGACAAATTAGGAAATGAGAGTAAAGTAATATAGTTTTATTTGAATTTCAATATGATAAATGCATTTCATAAGTATATAACAGTAAACATAAATATTGAGAAAAAGTTCCTGTTTCCGGAATGATTAAAATATAGTTATATCGTAGTTTTGACAACCACATGTTTTTCCTGAACTACATGTACCGTCAACAACATCGACGCTTTCTTCTTGGTTCCAAAGAATTGTCTAATCATCTGAAGAATCCTCGCGAGATGATCCATCTCTGTATCCTCTCCTCTCTTCACTGGAATCAGAGTCAGAACTTGACCCTTTATATCTGAAGTTTCGTTTTCTTTGGCCGAATTTTCGAGGCAATCGATGGGAAGGTTTATAGGCATACCCCCTTCTGCGTGAGTACCTCTTCCTTCCTTTTGAATATTCCACATTTCCTCTGGAGTATCCAGGACGGCCATATCCCGAATAAATATCTCTATATTGATTGTACATCTGAGTAGTTTGTTTTCTCGGAGATCCATATTTCTTGGAACTTTTATTCACCCCATCTCGAGGATAAATGTACAAGTTGTAGTCCGGGTAACTTTTGGTTGTGGTTGATGGATTTCGTGTGGTTGTAGTTGGTGGTTTTCCTGTGGTTGTAGTTGGTTTTTCTGTGGTTGTAGTTGATGGTTCTACTGTTGTTTGCGTGGTGGTTGTGGTTGCTATTGTTGTTGTAGGAGTTGTCTTGTAATATTTTAACAATTTTTGTTTCTTGTTTGGTGTGCGGTGATAGGGAATTTGATGTCCCCCGCGAGGTCGCTCAATAATGAGGCGGACAGGAGTTTCGTGTACACCTTCTTCGTCAGTGAAATGCGTTGGTGGTATGTGGAAATTAGGTTCATCTATAGGCCAATCGAAACGCTGGGTCTCTTGGTGTGGAACAATAGGAACATGAGGAAATTCGGGGATTTGGTCTCGATGAGATCTAGTTCTCAAATCCGGTGTGATGTCATTTTGATGTCTTGCCTGGATTTGATTTAAATTCCATGGTTGCAAATTAAAATGTTCTGGTTCTGGGGCATTTAGTAGCGTTGGTTGAAAGTTCTGGACATTGCCAAATGTTTGTTGGACGCTTTCAAACCTGTCAAACCTTTGTGGAAAATTATCCCCTTGTGGACGAATAAGCATCGGAGGGTTTGAACCCATAGGTAAGAGATTTGTCGATAATAGATTGTTGTCTGCCATGTCAAGTTGGATATTCTCTGGATTTGTTGGTAAGTTCATGCTCTGATCATTTGAAAAACGATTCTGTATATTTTCTGTTGCTTGTCCGAGGGTAACCATTGGTTTGGGATCTGGAATCGGATTAATGACCTCTGATGGTAACATCCCTGCTGGTAAAAGTTCCTGAAAATTCTGCAGTGTTTGTGGAGGGTTACGTCCTGTCTGGGAATTTCGCACTGCATTAGTTAACGGGGATCCATCATTTGAAATGATTGTTTGCGAAAGAACAATACTGGACAGTAAACTCTGAAAAGTAAAATTTTGGTGTAATGATATAAAGCTTGTCATTTTCTTAATGTTTTCAAGCTGGCCCTTTGAATTAAGGTAACATTAGCTTATCCATGAATGAAAATTAAAACCGTCAATTTAATCGGAGAAAAGACATTACATTTGCCACATTTGAAAACCATAAAATTTACCAGAAGTGAACTCAAAGTTGTATATAGTAAATAAGTTTCAGTGTTTCAATTTCATACGGTTTTGTTTTTTTAGAAAATATCACTGGTTTTTTTCTTTTAGATGTTCGCTCCTGACGTATACAGGTTTTATAAATTTTATTTTGCTTATCAGAATTTCGTTTTAACGTCATATATGCACGAGTTAAAACCCAACGTCTTTAAATTAATTGCACTACATATACAGTCCACTCCACTTTTATTGAAGTCGGTTATGTTGAACTTTCTGTTATATTGAAGTTAAAATAAACCCCCAGTAATAATATTTATGTAGTTCAGCATTGGCTATATTGAACTTTGGATATGATGAACAATTCAAGTCCGTCCCCTGAATTTCAATATATCCGGAGTAGACTGTAATACTAGTATTTTGCAGGGACTATAATTTGTGGCGAATGGTGTTTTAGAAGAAAAGATTATGGCAGTTCTAGTACAATTTTGTTTTCAATGTGCAATCTAGTTGTGACTGATTTCATTTTAACCACAAATCAGAGGTTAGTATTATTACACTGTGGGTAAATATGATTGAAATGAGATTTACGTAAATTGCACTAGCGGCTCTCTCTTTTTAAAGTGTGGGTATTAGGATGTAAAGATCTCAATTTCATGACTTTCAAACAGATTTTGGAAATGTTCATAGGAAGACAGAAATCTAAGTTTGAGAGTTTAAAATTTTTGGTGCAGAAAGTTCACAACTGATACTACACGCTTTACTATGAGTTTTTGTCACGTGCATTGTTTGTTAGATTATACTATATGACTATATCATAGTGTATTTTTATGGAGATTTAATCATGTTAGTAAGCATATCAAGCTTGCTTTTGAATCAGCTAAACAGTGAATTGCAAGTTCACAAATGTCGAATCCCATCCTATCTGGATTATAGGCTCCCATCTTTGTCTCCGATTTTGTAAATCGTCATGTGTAGCTGACAAGACTATATTTCGCTAAATTCCCGTACATGTAAGATTCTCATACTAAGGGGCAAATTAGTTAATGTACATCAATTTTATATTGTACATGTATTTAAAATCACGATTTAGATTTTGCACTGTACGATTACTCGTTAGTAATTGGTTTGTCATTCAACTTACATGTATATTGACAACTTCAATTTACATGTATAATGACAACTTCAACATGAAATTGTAAATCGACGTTTTGTCTGAATGCGATTTGAGTACAGTCTCCTTGTCATACGCGTATCACATTTATCAACATTAGTGTTGAATATTACATACAGTAACCACACATTGATAATGATGACACTTCGTTCTGTTTGAATTTCAATTAAACATAAGTTAAAAAACAATTACGTATTCAAATTAAATGTAGAATCTAAGCTCTACAATTATATATTTTCTAATAACCGAGATCATATGTATTCAAATTAATAACGATAGAAAATGATAAAATTTATATAGCGCCTTAATTAAAACAAACTACTCCAAGGCGCTTTATAGGGGTAAGAAGAGGAATGCAACAATAAAAAACACAATGAAATATAAAGACAAGAACATACCAGTAAAAGGGGGGTAAACATCTTTTCGGCCATTATGTTTTGAAGTCGTTCTTTTTGTGTTCCCTTTTTATATAATCTGAACTACAGGATTCTGGAAGGGGATTTCTATAGTTTCCCCACTAGACCACGAAATTACACAGTGCAATTTATAAGCCAAGAAACAAAATTTCCCCAAATTTCTTGGAAATTAATTAGTTTTGATACCTGGAAATAACGCGTGGCTACTCACACGAAATTCGGAATTCAAGTTGATTGTCCACATGGACGTTTCGAGGGTCAATCTATTACCTTGATGTCCTTTATGTCATCACAATACATATATAAATATATGAAGTGGCAGTTGTGTAGTAAATTTATGATATGAAAGAGATGATTATGAGAACTGTTAAACAAAATCTGAGTATCATGTAACATTCATTATTTTATTTTTTAATTTTGATATTCATGTACACACTTGTATAAACTGTTAAGATTGTGTATTACAGTACATGTATATAGAATTATTAACCAAAATCTGAGTATCATTTAACATGTCATAGTTGTTGTTTTTTATTGTTGATATTTTTGTACATACTTATATAAACTGTTAAGATTGTTTAATACAGTACATGAATATATTTTTATATACAATGTCAATCATAATCCAATTGAAATCTAAAATGTACGGCTCAAGCATGTGGTGTTTAACATTTTCAGTACTTCGTCAAGACATTTTAAGTAAATTTTAGATTGTGTCTGTATTTCAAAGGAGGGGACATACGAATTTTTAATTAAAAGATGTAGGTAAAACAAACTTAAAAATTATTATCATGCTGATAGTGATAGATGTAGATTTGTAAGGAACTAGCATTTAAGCATTCTAAACATGAATTGCTGGACATCACAATGCTTAAAATTCTCTAACTGAAACGGAGCGCAGCAGATGTGTTTTTGTTTGATAAATAACTTTTGAATTATGACGCAGACAGCAGTTGGCAGAACTGTTATATTTCATTCGTAGTTTGGTTAATTAATTTGATATGGAACTAGTAATTTTATATTAAAGTCATCATAACAGAATGGGGAACAATAAGTCTCTTAAAATGCCTTTCAGCTGCTTTAAAAGAAGAGAGAGAAGATATACGGACAAACAAGTTGATAGTACAGGGGTTTCAACAGTCTCGACTGAAGTCAGCATTTCGCAAATTTTATGGTGGTTATAAAGATATAGTTCGTCAATACAACTTATCATTGGGTCAAATGCTGTCTGACGTGTTTCACACCGATTGTCAGGTCGTTCTTGGCACACTGATTTTTACTACGGATTACTCCGTTTACCTGATCAAGATAAAGGGCTCACAGCGGGTGTGACCAGTTGACAGGGGATGATTACTCCTCCTAGGCACCTGATCCCACCTCTGGTATGTCCAGGGATCCATGTTTCCCCAACTATCTATTTTGTTTTGATTTTAGGAGTTATGAGATTTCATTTCATGTCATTTCAAAATTAAGGATTATCTCCCTAATGAATAGCTCTTATCCTTAGAAGAATTTGACTCCAGTCTTTGGCACTCTGTTTTTCCTTTTAGTTCTTCTAAAATTTCGGTTTGAGCATCACTGAAGAGACATTATTTGTCGAAATGCGCATCTGATGCATCAAAATTGGTTTTCCGTTTTAAGGTGTGACCGGTCGACAGGGGATGGCTACTCCTCCTAGACACCTGATCCCACCTCTAATATGTCCAGAGGTCCGTGTTTGCCCAACTCTTTAATTTGTTTTGCTTATAGGAGTTGTGAGGTTAATCACTTCGTTATCTTTACCTTTCATCCGAAAGACCTCCGACTTTTAAATGCCGAGCGTTTGGCGAAGGAGCATCACTGGTTTTTACGACCTATGTTTGACGCTCTCATGGCACGAGTGGGTTCGAACTCACTGTCATACACGAATCAAACGATCTAACCACTGATCTACCGCGTTCGATATCGGTTAAGCTTTGTATCATGAAAACAGATATATGTTCATGTATAGTAGCACTTGTGGTGTTCAAATGCTTTCCGCCGTCGGTATTACTCGCTAGGTGGCGCTATCATGGCGGACAAATATAAACAGTGGACGGTACAACTAATTAAACGTAAGCTTACGTAAAGAGGAGCAGTAATCAAGGGTTGGAAGATTGATCAGATCGAAAGGTATAAATCGATACAAAATATCTTATAATTAGTTCATTCACAAAGATGATAGAATCATATATAATTAAAACGTAGATGGTTTATATAAACAAAGAAATCAACCGAGATAGACCGTTTTTCTGCATGGACCGAGATGGGTTACAGTATTACCATGTCTTTACTCTCTCATATTTATGCAATATGTAGGTAATGCATTTAGAAAAGATGTTTTTTTTTTTAATATCGACATCACTTAGACATGCCCATTGTAACAGATAACACGCAGATGCACCTGAAGTATGGATAGCATGTATAGGTATTTTGTACATACCCCTTTTTAGGGTGATTAGTGGGGAAATCACATAATTTTGGATAGAAAACTGGTTCTATATTTTTATGCTTAGAAAAAAGGGAGAGGGGTATTCACATAAGATCTACACACGTTATCCATATTTCAGGTGCCTGTGGTACATGTAACACGGTATATTGCATGGATATTGCAGGCTTGAATCCGATGACAGGAACAAGAATTTTACAGAGGATGTCATCATTCTGAAGCCCTTAAAGTTTTCTGGCCTACGACGGACTTTGAACAATTTAGACATTTTAACTCATATGGTGACGTCACCATTGCCGTTGAAGGGCTGCAAAATTTAGGCCCATGATCGACATTTACGGCCTTTAAGCAGGGTTGATTCTTTTTAAAACGTGCCACACCTGCTGTGACACAGGGCCTCGGATTTTGCGGTCTCATCCAAAAAGACCGCTGTATTTAGTCACCTTTTATGACAAGCAAGGAGTATTGAGGACCTATTCTAACCCGGATCCCCACGGCATTTGTTGCAGAGAAGGCGTGTGTAACCTTGGTGAGCGTAATGTATTAATTTAGCAATAAATCGGATTTTGTTAAGCGATAAGCTTAAGGACATACAAGTAGGATTAGAAAAAACATTTTTTTTTATAGAATTCCGTAATATCATTTATTGCTAAAACCCCAAATCATTTTCTTATAGAATTCTCCAAAACCTATTTGTAACATTGCCTTTATTTTTTTTTTTTTTTTTTTTTTTTTTTTTTTTTACATCATTCTCAAATCTTTACTTGACATTTCAATGGGGAAAAAATACAAGAAATTGATATCTTTCAAACAATCTTTTTATTGGTGTGTTTCATGCATTGATGACCGATATAAGTACATTGGTTTTTATCAAATAATAGAAAATCCCACGTTAAATCATATTTTAAACTGTGGGACGAACACATCTACCCCTGGGTACTAATCTGTATACACTGTAAAGTCTTTCCCCTTTTGTAGCAAAACAAAATGTTTAAGGGCTTTAGTTTACCTGTCAGTAACACATAACGAGGAACAAATTAAAAAGTAGATATGTTGCCCGTTTCTGTGTTGATAAGTGGGTTTACCATCAGAATTTTTTAGGACAGTGTTCATAGAAGTGATACCATTTATTGTGTTTCTTCATATAATAGTTTCATCAATAATTCAAAGGTCATATATGCCTGAAATGACAAAATTCCCCTTTTGATTTTAAAGACATTTTCTATTCATGTCACATAATTTTCTTTTTTCGTCAAATTTTGACATTTTATTCTCTATGACACAGTTCTCCCCATCTCCACCCTGGGACGATCGTTTTGTATACTTCCAGTCTTCTCAATTACACTACATACTATATAGCCATTAGCCAAATGTTAGTAATGTGGGACCTTACCCCCATCCATTCAGTAGCTGAGGTTGCCTAAAAACTTGAAGACAGAAATTCATGGGAGTTTTCAGAAACCTTTGCGAAAATAATATATAGGTATAACACATCTATAGATGATTTCAACTTGGAATTTTAAGAAAAATGTAGTTGAACTATTATAGTGTTAAGAACAATGTATTCAAATCTATTTTTTCAAATGATTATATTTCGTATTTGGTCATTTGTAATTTCCCTACAGAATAAATATTCATCAAGCGAATCCAATTCATTTAATCAAACTTTGATTTCATAAAACGTGCATTCAAAATGTAAAGCTATTAAAACTATCCATCAGGAAAATATTACTCTGTTGAAAAAATAGTTTTATAAATGTGCGACTGCGATAGAGCTTGTACAATTATATTGTTTATATACTTAGTGCACACAGTTTGGGTCAAATATGGGGCCTCTTGCATAGACTTTCCCTGACATCCATGGCCATCCTTTTCTTCGAAAATACCTTGGACGACCAACTTTCTTCCAATCACCCAAGTACGTGGAGTAAGTTGTAACCTGTCCACCGTCCCACCATGGCCTGTTGCGTGTTTTTGTTGCGATATGTGTTTTCCTTGGAAGGTAAATTTTAGGTCTATTACTTGTCCTCATTAAATACAACCCTTTCCCTCTCCCATGTTTAGACTTTCCATTTTGGGTAGATCTCCAAATATCATGTAATACGCTAGGCGAAACAGCTAGCCACCCTCGATCCCTGGGCATAGCAGCATGTAATTCTTGTCTTTGATTTGTAAATTGATTTCCCGGTGATTCGTTTCTTGTTTGTAGCAAATGATGCCACAAATTTCTTGAGGAAGCGTCTTGAGTTGTATGCGAACCTTCATTGTCGCCCAGTCTATCAAACGTAGAATCCACAAGCCTTCCTGCAGCCGGAGATAACCCTGCCGAACTATGGCGAGGTAGTGCCCCAGCCATCCACTCATCATCACCGCCCTGAGGTTGCTCCTCCTTAGAGGTGTTGGAAGGTTTGGGAGATCTCTGTAAATCAAATCCAGTGTTCGGGCGGTCATTACTCCTGCGATTGTTTGCTACGGCATTGTCCTCATAACTGTTTGTTGAAAAATGGCCACGGTTTTCGTGCGAGGTAGAAAATGGAGAAAGTGGTGGAAGATTTGCTAGATTTTCTGAATTCTGTAGACGGCCTGCCATTTGATGATCGAATTTCAAGCCATCTCGAAAACCCGCGGAAATGTCGTTTGAATGTCTCGTTGGAGTGTTCTTCGAAGCTCCAGAAAGACTAGGTATTACCGTGTCATGTGATGTATTACGTTGTGGGTTATAGCGTGGGACTTGGTTTATTACAGACTGCATTCTATTATTCCACATCGGTGAGACGCCATCAGCCTCAATCTGAGGTAGAATGACGATGACGAGTACAATCTGAAAAATAAGAAAGGATAATCACCTAGTGTATGAATTTAACTATGTACATTCTATGTAGTCGTATGTATCAAAGCAAATTGAACTACTTCAAATGAGCATGAAAATACGCTAGCAAGAGTTGGCCAATGTTAAACACAAACAATATTCAAATACTATGAATTGATAGTATCCTACCAATTTGGGGAAGGTAAAAAAGTACGCTAAAAATAAACCATTTTGAAGCGAAGAAACTAAGGCTAAATGTTCCATCTCGAACGGGTTAACAGTATACAAAATTCCATACCAAACAATGAATGCCCCTGATTACCGGATAAAATAACAAGACTACTTACCGGTACCAACGCAGCCAACATCTTTCCTGTATTAAAATGAAATGCCACCCCTTTCCTTTATATAAATACATTCATATATCTTAGAAACAGATGGGAGTTTCCTTTGTCTTTCGATGTTTGTATAATTCATCAAGTCAAGTTTCATTCCCCTCGGAAGGTCAGTAAATCAAAGTTCAACGATATTTCAAGGTATCTAAAATTGTTTACATGTTATTAGAGACCTATAACCTAATGTTTAATTCCGAAACTTTAATTAAATATGCAGTTATCTGAATATAAAACATACCGCACTTTACACACATTTTAGCCTGTTGAAAAAAGAAAATTGAGATGTGTACGTATCACGTCCAATGATATTCCATACAACAAACTCTTCTCAACAAAATGCCTCAAAAGTGTATACTAAATTATAATGAGTGCTTCTATGTAAATTAAATGTTAACATCTTTCAATAAAAAATAGTCTTGATGTTGTTATTTTCCTGTCGAGATTTCAAC
This sequence comes from Ostrea edulis, assembly GCF_947568905.1. Classification (NCBI taxonomy): domain Eukaryota; kingdom Metazoa; phylum Mollusca; class Bivalvia; order Ostreida; family Ostreidae; genus Ostrea; species Ostrea edulis. The sequence continues at coordinate 70,392,796 of NC_079169.1, forward strand.
ATAAACCCCCACTATTGTTTGTGCCATGGTAATTCGTTTACAATCACAAGGACACCAGCTTCTTTTCTTTAGTGTCAAATGCCAACCAGTGAAGTGTCGGAGCGTAAACACCAGCATGGTTTGAATATAAGAGCACAATATATTTTTATGGTCAACGTATTCAAAAATATAAAGTTAATGAGTTCTAGACATATTAGATTTAGAAATAGTTGCAATTGAAATAGTGACGTTAATGAATTACATATTTATGTAATCTACAAGTTGATGGTACAGGGGTTTCAACAGTCTCGGTTGAAGTCAGCATTTCGCAAATTCTACGGTCATTATAACGATGGAAGGCGAAGATAACGAACAGTGATCAATCTCATAACTCCTATAAGCAATATAAAATAGATAATTGGGCAAACACGGATCCCTGGACACACCAGAGATCTAGTTCGTCAATACAACCTATCATTGGGTCAAATGCTGTCTGACGCGTTTCATACCGATTGGTAGGCCGTTCTTGGCACACTGATTTGACTACGGATAGCTCCGTTTACCTGATTAGGATATAGGGCTCACAGCGGGTGTGACCGGTCGATAGGGGATGCTTACTCCTCCTAGACACCTGATCCCACCTCTGGTGTGTCCAGGGGTCCGTGTTTGCCCAACTATCTATTTGGTATTGCTTATAGAAGTTATGAGATTGATCACTGTTCATTATTTTCACCTTTCATCTAAGTAGTACATTTTGTTCGTAAAGAGGTGGGGCTTCATTGATACGGATATCAGCTAATGATATTAGACGAACAGTTACTTTTGTAAAATATATGAGACTGAAATGCTCTTCTTTAACTGTTCTAATAACATAATTGACGCCATATTAATTGTGCAGATGTGACCCGAGAAGTCAACTAGTCGATGAAAGGTGAAGATAACGATTAGTAATCAATCTCATAACTCCTATCTAATCCGAGTTTTTATATAAACATGTATTAAAAGCTCGAATGTCCTACTAGAATATGATTGCGATTAGTTTGTACTTGTATGCCCTTCCAGAACATGTAAGGGACTGTAGAACACTGTGTGCGTTCAAGAAGGCACTGAAAACACATTTTTTCCATCAAGTTTTCCAGGACTAGTTTCTATCATTTCAGTCATTTGTGTTTGCTGTTTCAGTGCATTAAGATTATCTGATCTGTTTTGACTGTGTGTTTCAGTTTTCGAGTATCATTTTGTGATGTTTTTATATTACAAAAAAATTCTATGTTTTAATGTATTATAACTGAGACATTATATGCTGTGTGTGCCTGTGTGTATTTCATTATCATTATTATTTTAATACGCCCTGAAACTGATGTTTCTTCTTATCTAGCATATTTATGGTATCTTTTGTGTTCATGTTTTATATGTACAAAATCAGGATAGGTACAGCTACGGACTGTTTGCATGTGATAACGCCTTTTTTATCTTTGCTTTTTATGTTTTATCTATTTTCTATGTATTATGTGTATAACATTCTGTTGTAAGGTATATATGCATTGTAAAACACCTTTGAGCGTACATAGTGTATGAAAAGGGTGCTATATAAATATGGTATTATTATTATGTATCGATGTTTGTATCTTGTTTTACGTCACATTGGAGAATGTTTCACTCATATGGAGACGTCACCAGTTTTGGATGAAGTGCCACAAATTTCGATCATGCATGACGCTTATACGATAGCAGTGCTGGTTCTTTACCGCGTTAAAGTATCGCCTACTGTGACACGGAACCGTCATATCCGAAACACTTTTAATGCTAGGCAATTCGCAAACGACCAATCGATACAAATGTTCGACGTCTTGGGTTGGTTGAGGCGCCGAAACAATGTACCTAAAGTTTGCAAAGCGAGTTCTTAAACCACTTGGTTATCGCGACCGGTAAGAGTCATGTATTCCAAGTAATTCAACATCCACGATTGTTCTTCCTGTGGTTCGAGAAGTGTTGATACATCTACACATTGTCGGGGATTGTAATTCTAATAATCGTGTTTTTGAAAATAATGAAATACACATTTATCGGTGTTCAAAAGTTGAAGTTTACCAAATATATTACAAAGTACTATCTGTATGCTTTTGTATCAATTTACTTCTGTCAAGTATCAAATATATTTTTATAGATTCAAGCTATTGACATCACAAAGAATTTTACATCTTTGGGATGAATATTGAACCTCACAGTATCTTTGGAATGAATATTGAACTTTACAGCATCTTTGGACTGAATATTGAATTATACAGATCTTTGGCATGAATATTGAGCTCTGAGTATCTTTGGCATGAATATTGAACTTTGCAGTATCTTTGGAATGAATATTGGACTCTGTAGTATCTTTGGAATGAATATTGAACTTTACAGTATCTTTAGCATGAATATTGAACTTTACAGTATCTTTGGAATGAATATTGAATTCTGCAGTGTCTCTGGAATGAATATGGAATTCTACAGATCTTTGGAATGAATATTGAACTTTACGGTATCTCTGGAATGAATATTGAACTTTACAGTATCTTTGGAATGAATATTGAACTTTACAGCATCTTTAGAATGAATATTGAACTTTACAGTATCTCTGGAATGAATATTGAATTCTACAGATCTTTGGAATGTATATTGAACTCTGCAGTATCTTTGGAATGAATATTGAACTTTGAAGTATCTTTGGAATGAATATTGATTTCTACAGATCTTTGGAATGAATATTGAACTTTACAATATTTTTGGAATGAATATTGAACTTTACAGTATCTTTGGAATGAATATTGGACTTTACAGTACCATCTGTATTTACTTGTGACCTGTTTATCAGCCCTGCTGGGTTGTCCTGAAGTAGGACGCGGTTCTCATGGTTTGTCTCGTAAGAGTAATTCCATTTTTATCTGAAAGTTCTGACTTGGAACTGATAAGGACTCTGAAAATGTCGTACATGTACTTGACAATATTTTTCTGCGTTTCGTTGTCTTTTCTTCAGGTATCAAATCAAAAGTGAGTTTTTAACAAAATGATATCAATTACCTTTCAGATTTTCATTTTCTTCTGTAGTAAAGATGATATCTAAACGACCTCGATGTAATATGAGTTTTCATCAATAAATGAAATACTGATCAGCATCGTGTACCTACTTCTCGTGTTTCTTTCTACAGACTTTCATATTTCCTGTTGTTGAAAATGCTAAATAATTAATCCTGTTGTTGAAAATGCTAAATAATTAATCCTGTTGTTGAAAATGCTAAATAATTAGCGGAATATACATGCATGTTTAGAATTGCATTTCTGTTTTAGTATTGATAAAATTAAAATGTAAGGCATATCATGAAATGCTAGATTTGTGATGAGAAAAATCGTGTAGATTTCTTTCCCAAATGTCTTAGCTATAGTAAATCGCTTGAAGAATTGTAAATGTCGTATTTATCAATTGACAACTCTCACTAACGGTACTTCATCTCATATAAACAAAAAATATGTCATCTGAAAGCATTTCTTTCTGTTTAGAACAATACCTATACATACGTACGATTCCCTTTTGTCACATCTTACAAATGGGGCACGTGTTACCTACCTTTTCAACACAACAACCTGCCAACCGGTCTCGTCCAGAGGCAGTAACAAAAATCTTCCAATATTTGGTGGCGAAATTAAATTCTTTTTAACTTCGAAGAGTTCAGAGAGCACAGCTGGACAACTTGTATTCAATCAAGACAATATAGGAAATGACGAGAGAGGTTAGTGCATTGTATCCAATTTGTAGACATCTTAAAAGTGCGAAATAGTTTTGTAAAAACTAGCAAACATTAGTGCCCCAAAACTGACCTTCGACGAATCATTATTGTTGAGTTTAGGTTTAAACATATTAATGAAATGTTTTTCCTTTTCACATCTCTGAATGTAACTTCCACCTGTAAACTTGTAAAATGGAAATATGTTGAATTGTTTTTGTCCACAAACATCTAAATATTCACTTAGTTGAATTAGCTAAATATCGAGTGAAAGGAGAAATAGCTCTCTTGTGTATAAGAGCAGAAAACAACCAGAGGAATGTTTCAAGGTTAGATGAAGAAATGGATAGAAAACTGAAGGAAAACGCAAGTGGGTTTATTTTGGAAACGCATTTTACAAAGCGAACGCTCTACGACCGAGCTACCGCGACTGGTACAGCATACCCCCTCCATTAGTGTATATTTAATTTTGCTAAGGTTCCCCTGTTCCTAGCAAATAATATGAGACGCATAGTGCATGTAATCGTTTAATGCTGGTGTTAGCTTATTTTAGGATACTATTGGTGTTCTGAAATTGTGAATAAGGTAAATTGGAGATATAAGATATATGACTGTCATAACACACTGTAAAAATTCAAAGTGTGAACAAGGTACATATATACACATGTATGTTTAAGTATATAATGTGTTTGATGCATTATAGTTCCAAACCAGTTATGGATATAGTATAATGGATCTATAATGTAGCATGCAGTGTTTATATTATATTATCAGACTTTGTTCCACGTGATAAACATTAAAGAAAGTACACGATACGGGTAATACTGAGTTAATATCACATATATAAGCTTATCAATATGCTTCTAAAATACGATTTTAGTTGTGTTTCATATAGGAACGATATTTAAAGCTCTTTTTGGTATTAAAAATACTGCAATGTCTATTTTAACAGTGTCGGAAGGCTTTAATCAAACAAACTAAAAACCTAGTCGCTATAAAATTATTTTTGTCAACACATTTTTAACTTCCGACATGGAATGTGGTTTATTTTATTGTTGTATGTAAACGTATCATCTTATTGGTCACAGGGGCAATAAGCGAAGATGTTTTATCCATATATATTGTGAATGACACGGCGATGATCCTATATGGCAACTCGGGTTTCTTTGCCAACAACACCCAAAACATTCAGATGGTCATCTGCAATTGGACTTCTGGTGATGGAAAGTGAGTGAAATACGCAAGGATAATTCAACATTCTGATTTAGAGTGTAAATTAATATGCAAAACGAATTCCATTACATTTCCCATCCATCCTTAGAATACGCCATTCTTATAACAGAGAATATAAGGAGGACGACATTTTGTTATCACTATTGGCTATTTCAATTCTGTTGATATATCATTTTTCTGTGATTCTTTTGTATATTTTCTTATTTTTCAAAATCTAATTTCAAATCATCTTTTTCTTGCAAAATTACTTGGTCATTCTAATAATGATAAAGCGGAGTCTAACAATGTATCACATACGTTCTACAGGGGATTCTGATAATGATAAAGCGGAGTCTAACAATGTATCACATACGTTCTACAGGGGATTCTAATAATGATAAACCGGAGTCTAACAATGTATCACATACGTTCTACAGGGGATTCTGGGTAAAGGAGCCTTTAACACCAAGTAAATTGAATTCATACAACGAACTCCGGACAGCAATGGTATCTGGAGAGACTGTTCGATTTGTAGTCACTACCAAGGGATGTAAATGTCCCCCGGGCGAGAATTGTGGTGATGTTTATGTAGGAGGATACGTAAAAGGTAATTTGTAGTAACACAAAAGTACGTAAAGGCGTGTGCATAATAAAAATAATAATCAAAATAAGTCCATCGCAAAAGGTAAAGATTGGATCTTTGTCGTCCAGTTTAGACTTAAGAGTGAGTTCTTCTGATTCGAAATTGCCTGTCGTCGTCATTGTTGTAAACTTTCACATTTTCGACTTCTTCCAGAACCACTGAACTTATTTCATCCAAACTTTGCCTCAGAGCAAGAGTAATGAGATTTAGTTTTGTTCAAATGAAAGGGTTTTCTCCTTTACAAGTAAGAAAAAGACAGGGCGGGATGTTTGAAAGTATTCTCATACAATACTGAATCATAAAAGCGCATACTTAATATATACAGCATGTGTATGAAAGCTTCCTTGTACATGAAAAGGTGAATATAACGAACAGTGATCAATCTCATAACTCCTATAAGTAATCGGGAGTTGGGTAAACATGGACCCCTGAACATAACAGAGGTGGGATCAGATGCCTAGGAGAAGTAAGCATCCCCTGTCGATCGGTCACACACACCGTGAGCCGTATAGCTTGATCAGATATACGGAGTAATCCGTTGTCAAAATCAATGGACAAGAATGGTCTAACTAATTGGTATGAAACACACCAGACAGCTTTTGTACTCATTATTCCCATAGTCAGAAAAGTCTTGACACGTTGAGTTTGAAAATGTTTACCCCAGAGTGGACTTTGTCGAAAGAGTGTTCAGAATTCAAAGTATCAGAAAGATAAGCTTGTGAAGTATCTTTTGATTGATTGTATATTGTTTAACGCCCTTCTCGAATCTTTCACTCATAAGATGTTTCAAAGGTCTTGACATGTTGAGTTGAAAAATGGTAATCTTTGAAATAGACGCGGTCAATCAGGGCAAATATCAAAGTTAGGAGAGGTGGCCGACATCCTTACAGTATAAAAATTGTCATTTTCGCTGGATGGAGTAAAACACT